>NW_027530006.1:791822-876082 GCF_008692635.1 Crocuta crocuta | reverse complement strand
CTCCTTCCGTGATTTGGCTATTGTTGAGAGTGCTGCTGTGAACATTGGGGTCCACGTGCCCCTGTGCATCAGCACCCCTGTATCCCTTGGGTAAATTCCTAGCTGTGCTATTTCTGGGTCATAGGGGAGTTCTATTGTTAATTTTTTTAGGAATCTCAACACTGTTTTCCAGAGGGCTGCACCAGTTTACATTTCCACTAACAGTGTAGGAGGGTGCCCGTTTCTCCACATCCTCGCCAGCATCTAGAGTCCTCTGATTTGCTCAGTTTAGCCACTCTGACCGGCATGAGGCGGTATCTCAGTGTGGTTTTGATTTGTATTTCCCTGATGAGGAGGGATGCTGAGCATTTTTTCATGTGTCTCTTGGCCTCTTTGGAGAAGTGTCTGTTCATGTCTTCTGCCCATTTCTTCACTGGATTGTTTGTTTTTAGGTGTAGAGTTTGGTGAGTTCCTTATAGATTTTGGATACTAGCCCCTTATCTGATATGTCATGTGCAACTATCTTTTCCCATTCCATCGGTTGCCTATTTGTTTTATGGATTGTTTCCTTTACCGTGCAGAAGCTTACAATCTTGATGAGGTCCCAATAGTTCATTTTTGCTCTTGATTCCCTTGCCTTTGGGGATGTTTCAAGTAAGAAATTGCTGCGGTGGAGGTCAAGGAGGTTGTTTCCTGCTTTCTCCTCTAGGGTTTTGATGGTTTCCTGTCTCACGTTCAGGTCCTTTATCCATTTTGAGTTTATTTTTGTGTATGGTGTGAGAAAATGATCTAGTTTCATTCTTCTGCATGTTGCTGTCCAATTCTCCCAACACCATCTGTGTTAAAGAGGCTTCTTTTTCCATTGGATACTCTTTCCTGCTTTGTCAAAGATTAGTTGGCTGTACACTGTTGGGTCCAATTCTGAGTTCTCAATTCTATTCCATTGGTCTATGTGTCTGTTTTTGTGCCAATACCATACTGTCTTCATGATGACAGCTGTGTAGTAGAGGCTAAAGTCTGGGATAGAGATGCCTTCCATTTTGGTTTTCTTCTTCAATATTACTTTGGCTATTCAGGGTCTTTGGTGGTTCCATACAAATTTTAGGATAGTTCTAGCTTTGAGAATAATGCTGGTGCAATTTTGATTGGGATTGCACTGAATGTGTAGATTGCTTTGGGTAGCAATGACATTTTAACTATATTTATTCTTCCAATCCATGAGCATGGAATGTTTTTCCATTTCTTTATGTCTTCTTCAATTTCCTTCATAAGTTTTTTTATAGTTTTCATCATACAGATCTCCTGTATCTTTGGTTAGGTTTATTCCTAGGGATTTTATGGTTTTTTGTGCAAATTTGAATAGGATCAGTTTCTTGATTTCTCTTTCTGTTGCTTCATTATTGGTGTATAAAAATGCAACCGATTTCTGTACATTGACTTTGGACCCTGCCCACTTTGCTGAATTCATGGATCAGTTCTAGTAGGCTTCTGGTGGAGTCTGTCAGGTTTTCTATGTAGAGTATCATGTCTTCTGTGAAAAGTGAGAGTTTAACTTCTTCTTTGACAATTCTGATGCCTTTTATTTCCTTCTGTTGTCTGATGGCTGATACTAGGACTTCCAGCACTATGTTAAACAACAGTGGTGAGAGTGGACATCCCTGTCGTGTTCCTGATCTCAGGGGGAAAGCTCTCAGGTTTTCCCCATTGAGGATGATGTTAGCTGAGGGCTTCTCATAGATGGCTTTTATGATGTTTAAGTAAGTTCCTTCTATCCCAACTTTCTCAAGGGTCTTTATAAAGATGGGATGCTGTGTTTTGTCAAATGCTTTTTCTGCATCGACAGGATCATTTGATTTTTATCTTTTCTTTTGTTGATGTGATGTTTGCTGATTCTTTTGTTGATTGATTTGCGAATATTGAACTGGCCCTGTAACCCAGGAATGAATCCCACTTGATCTTGGTGGATAATTCTTTCTGTGTGCTGTTGCATTCGATTTGTAAGTATCTTGTTGGGGATTTTTGCATCTGTATTCATCAAGGATATTGGCCTGTAGTTCTCTTTTTTTTGCTGGGTCTCTCTCTGGCTTGGGAATCAGAGTGATGCTGGCTTCATAAAATGAGTCTGGAAGTTTTCCTTCGATTTCTATTTTTTGGAATAGCTTGAGAAGAATGGTTATTAAGCTTGAGAAGCTTAATTTGGAATAGCTTGAGAAGAATGGGAATTCTGGTAGAATTCCCCAGGGAACCCATCTGGCCCAGGGCTCTTATTTGTTGGGAGTTTTTTGATAACTGNATGCAGAAGATCGATTCAAGTTACGTCTGAGGGGAGTTCTCTATCCCTCTTGGGTTTCAACGTCTGTTTTTTCCCCAGATTGTGGAAGTTCTCTGGTATAATATGTTCAAGGACTCCTTCAGTGCCTTTCCCTCTCTCTTCCTTTTCTGGAATTCCTATGATACGGATATTTTTCCATTTGATTGTATCACTGAGCTCTCGAACTCTCCTTTTGTGTTTCTGGATCAGTTTATCTCTCTTTTTCTCAGCTTCCTCTTTTTCTATAATTGTGTCTTCTAAATCACTTATTCTCCTTTCTTCTTCTTCAGTCTGTGCATTGGACACCTCCATTTTAATTTGCATCTTATTTATAGCATTTTTAAATTCATCACAACTATTTTTAAGCTCCATAGTCATTGTAGCAATAGTTTCTCTGATGTCTTCCATGCCTTTTTCAAGCCCAGCGATTAATTTTATGAGTACTGTTCTAAATTCTTCTTCAGTTATGTTGCTTATATATGTTTTGAGCAGTTCTTAGCTGTCATTTCTTCCTGGAATTTCTTTGGAGGGGAGTTCTTCCATTTCATCATTTTGGTTAGCTTTCTGTCTCTTGTTAGTTTTAAAAGCTTGTTATGCACTCTGCAGTTGCGAGTGCTGCTGTACCAATGAAGGCTCTTTGAATGTTCAGGGCCTGTCCATTCAGAAAGTGTTCTTTAAATAGTGTCTCTTGGTCTCTCTTGTTGATGCCTTGGTTATTTTATTTTCCTACTCGTAGTGGTATTTGGAACTCTCCACCATGTGTACTTTGGCTTGTTTCTTGAGGTAGCTCTGGAAAAAATAAAAACAGACAAACACACAGGGAACAAAGGCACACAAATGCACAGAGAAATCCAACAAACATGCAAACTGAAAGGGAAAAAGAAAAAGAAAAAAAGGAAGGGACACATACAATAAAAAAAAATAAAGAGGAAGGAGGGAAGACAAATAATAAAATAAAAATACATAAAAAAGAAAAGAAAAAAAAAAAACCTAATAGGCAAAGGTCAGTCTAAAGCATAGAACCAGAATTCCCAGCTACAAATAAAGAGCCGGGTGTATGCAGTGCTGATGGAAGAGCATATACAAAGAGAGAAATGACAGGGTGGGGAGAAAGTGAAATTGGAAATGAAATGAGTCAGCAGAAAGACTAAGAGGCTTAATTCAGAGAGAGAAATAGGGGAATATGGTTAGAAACGAGGTGAAAGAAATGACAATAATGCTACTCAGAGAAACTATATAATCTGATTACTCCAGAGAGAGAGAGATAAAAAGGTAGCGGTGGAGATGTAGAATATACATCTAGAGAATGGATTAAATGTGACTGTTTAAGCAGGCCAGTGACCAAAATTAATCAAGGCAGTGCATCCATGTTGGTCTTGCCCTGGCTCCGGGGAAAGAAAACAAAACAAAACAAAACAAAAAGCAGCAGCTCTCTAGCGGGTATGGGCGTGGTTTGCTGTAGGCAGGTTTTAGACTCCAGTGTGTTCCGTCGGGGGTCCTGCCTTTGTGGTTGTGGGGAGAAAAGTAGTGGCGCCCATCTCTTCTTGAACCAAGTGTTGCACCTCCCTCTTTTGGGTCCGATCTCCCTGTGCCACGGGCGTAGCCAAGGTGGGCCGTGCTATATATCCCAAGCCACAACTCGTTTCCAGATCTTAGTCCGCGCGCCCCATTGATATCCCCCGAAATATAAACTTGCAGGCGAGTCCCTCAGAGCAGTTTCAAGCCTCTTGCCACCCCCTTGGGGATTGAGCAGAGCCAGAAGCACAAAGGCGTGGCTTCAGGCACCGCCACATCCCCTCCAGGTTGAGCTGGTGAGTGAGGAGCAGTTTCTCCTGGGATTGTCTGGGAAGAGTGCGTCCTGCCTAGGGTCAGCTGGACAGCAGGATACCGGATCCCTCTGTGTCCCGAGCGGGGTTTTTTTGTGCCAATATCATACTGTCTTGATTACAGCTTTTAAAGGTACACTGTTAGAAGACTGAAATTCTGCTTTCTCTTTTCTAAAAAAAGACCAAGTTTTCTTGGATTGCTAGTTTGCACTTGATAAGAAAATGTAAACACAATTCCCCCCCGTTTTATTTTCCTTGCCCAGAAAACCAAAGTTTCTATGTTTTGTCTTTATCAGGTCTTTGGTTTGTTAAAAAACTAAAACTTCACAATGTTAAAGGAGCTAAGTTTTACTAACAAGTATATTACCCTATCTATTCGCCTTTGTAACCTTGGTTAAATAATTAAATTTTACGTTTTATAATGATCCATAATCCTATTTAGGCATGAACTTTAAAATTTTCCCAAGATTTGAATTGTAAATGAAGTCTTTTTGACCAACCAGACTTGTTTATTTAGTATGTTAAGTTACATGGAAAGCACAAACAAATAATGATAAACCTTAGGTTGTAATGGTTGGGTAAATGCTATAACTGTTCATGTAAAGAGAAAGAAAGATAGGTATAGATACAGATATGAAATTCCTGAAGTTGTAATATCACTTGATAGTCTGATTATTGAAGTGTCCTGTGTCACAGAAATAACTGAATTTTCTTGTCAATTGCATTATGGTCTTTTGCAATTTGCAAAATGAGTTTCATCTTCAACCAGATCATAAAAAGGACTTTTTTTTTTTTAAAACAAATGCAGGTTTTTGATATCTTTAAAATCATAAAATTGGGGTGCCTGGGTGACTCAGTCAGTTATGTGTCTGACTCTTGGTTTTGACTCAGGTCATGATCTCATGGTTCATGAGATTGAACCCTGTGTCGGGCTCTGCACTGACAGCGTGGAGCCTGCTTGGGATTCTCTCTCTCCCTCTCTCTGCCCCATCCCCACTTGTGCTGTCTCTGTCTCTCTCAAACAAATAAATAAGCTTAAAAAAACCATAAAGCTGGTAAGAATTTCCAGAATGAACAAAAAGCTGCATTCAAACTGAACATGAATTAGTAACATGGAACTAAAGGAATTAAAGAAGATGATTATAGTTCTGGTGACTCTTGTTTGAAACATTGCTTGTTCTCTGATGTTTGCTCTTCCAGATTAAGGAAACTTTCTCTTAAGATGACTCTATATAGGGGCGCCTGGGTGGCTTAGTCGGTTAAGCGACCGACTTTCGCTTAGGTCATGATCTCGCGGTTCGTGGGTTCGAGCCCCACGTCGGGCTCTGTGCTGACTGCCAGCTCAGAGCCTGGAGCCTGTTTCAGCCTGTGACTCCCTCTCTCTGACCCTCCCCTGCTCACGCTGTCTCTCTCTCTCTCTCCTAGAAATAAATAAAAATATTTAAAAAAAAAAGATGACTCTATATAACTTAAGGACATTGTAAAATATTCATTTCTGAACGAACTGAAGCATCTAACTTTCCTCCCTAGCTGAACCCTCTGAAATTCAAAAGCTCTCAGTGAATATGCTTTTTTCAAGGCAATTACAGTTGTTTTCATAACTTTAGTAAGAATCTATTCTCCTTTTAACAGGACACCATTGGAAATATTGGTTATTTTACCAAAGTTTTGACTGGAATGTCATATTTCAGACATACATAGATTCAGATATGACCATACAGCTTTAAGGAACTAAGATTGCTTTTATGAAACATAAAGCCAAGGGACACCTGAGTGGCTCAGCCAGTTAAGCATCCAACATCAGCTCAAGTCATGATCTCACAGTTTGTGAGTTCGAGCCCCACATCAGACTCTGCACTGTCAGCACAGAGCCTGCTAGGATCTTCTCTCTCCCTCTCTCTCTCACCTTCTCCCACTCATTCCCCTGCCTTTCTCTCAAAAATAAAGAAATATTTTTAAAAAATGAAACTTATGTCAGTAAGCCCCTTAGAACTTTTGGCCTGATACCTTGCTTATAGATTTCCCAGCAGCCTGACAGGTGAGTAAAGAATATCACTTCCTGGCTGGTGCAGGAACCTCAGGATATTTGGGGGAACCTTAAGAAGAGGAATTCACCCACATCTACAGGTACTGCAGGCATGTCTGATGGCAAGTATATGGCTTGGACTCTGGCCTAGAGCAGCTACTAAAAGTTCAATCAACATTCTTTATAAAAAGTTTCAGTTAATTTGTAAAGGTTTATATGATCAGTCACTATTCTTGCTGAGCTCATATAATTAGGCCAAGTGTGTTAAAGCTGAACTTATTTTTCAAATAAATTAGTCTTGATTTGGCTATCTCTGGAAATAGGGTGATTTTGGAGAGAAAATTGTTTCAATAATCCATCTTTGCAGGTGTTAAACTCTAGTTTTGATGGTCTTTGAATGTCTGTTGTTTGCCTAAGCTAGACATCCTGAGGTAAACTTCAGAGAAATTGCCACACTAGCTCATGTATAAAGAATCTTCTTGTCTGTTATTCTCTGGGGATAGTAACAGGACTCCATAGGCATATGCTTATTTGAATAGCTGGAAAATGGGATGAATTCACCTGCAGTGGTAAACTCAGCTATCACCTTGACCAATTCTGTGTGGCTGGAATGACAAAACCAGAGCATGCCCCAGTCCGTAGGGCTAACTATGTTTGTGGAGATAATGGATGGCCCCACTTTCCTTATGCCTGGATTGAATGATGTACTTGGGGATGCCCTTATCTCCCGAGACAAGTTTTCTCCCACTTGCCAGTGATTCCTCATAGTTAGGATATTGTTAATGTTTGCCATCAAACAAAGAAGTGCTTCTTCATGGTTTTATCCCTTAGTCATATTTGTCCCAGGGGCCACCTCTATTGATGTAAAATTGCAAATAGAGGCTTTAGCCAAGCATACAGTAGCTGTCTTTAAAGACCCAGCTCACTGTAAAAAGTGGCCCTCCAGAAATGAATGGCCCCTGATACCCTGACTGCAGCCCAAGGAAACACCTATGTTTCATTAAAGCAGAATGCTATGTATGTACTCCAGATTATCACAAAAATATGGCAGGGTTACCAACTGAGATGTATACTCAAATTAAGGCTCTACAAAATACTTCCCTCTCTTTCAAGGACTGGTTAAGTTCCTGGTTCACAGGAGGACTATGGTCAACTATTAAGGATCTCTGTGTTGGATTTCTCATTCTTACAGCTATACTCATCTTCATATGTTGCCTTTTCCAAAGTTTCTCTGCTTGGTGCCAAGACTCCATCACTATAGTAACTTCAGGTTGACAGATGGTCCTTATCACACACAGAGATATTTCTTTGATGTCCACATTGGATTTGGCTGCCTCCACTTTTCCTAACTCCCCTATACATTCCTGACTGATCACTGTTGACTCATTAGGTAGGAATATCTAGGTCTCTATTCAGCAGGAAGACACTACAGAAGATAAGGCCTTCTGCCTTCAACAACCTTAAAGATTTAAGGGTCAGAATTGTTCAGGGGCCAATGGGGCGCCTGGGTGGCTCAGCCAGTTAAGGCTCTGATTCTCGATTTCAGCTCAGGTCATGATCTCATGGTTCGTGAGTTCAACCCTCCATTGGACTTAGCAATATGAGAGTGAAAGCTGCTTAGGATTCTCCCCACCCCCCACCCCCGACCCTCTTCTGCTCACTCCATCTTTCTCTCAAAATAAATAAACTTAAAAAATTGTTCAGGGGGGGAAATAAGGAGAACAAAGCCAAAAGAATCATACTAAAATGATATTTTCTCACAACTTGAAGTCCACCTACCTATAAATCCTTGAGACATGTAGATCGTGACCCTGGCTCAAGGCGCTCATGGCTGCCTTAATGTTGATGTTTTGCTAGAGACTGAAAGCAACGCTGTCTTCACAACATCTAGACCTCCAGGATCCCATGACTCTTCTTTAATATGCACAAATCCCTTTAGAGATTTGTTATCTCTGCCCTCCCCAGCCCCCAAACTTAAAAGTACACAATCAATAACTCCTCCTCTTCCCAGTACAGCTCTTTCTGCCACCAGGTCCTGTCCCTGTGGTATAATTAAAACACCCTTTTGCACCATAAAACGTCTCAAGAATTCATTCATGACCATTGGGCTCAATGATCCTGCATCACACAGAGATGGTGGTGCTAATGTGTACAGGTGCTCAGGACATGGGTTCCTCCTGTCCTCAGCAGTCATGGACACAGGCATGGACACGGAAGGAAACCATTTTATTGAAAGAAACCAGTCCAGGGTCACATAGCTGGTAAGCAGCACAGCTGGATCTCAGACTCTAGGCTCCTGGACCTGCCCACAGGGGCCACAAAGCGCTCCCCAGATGGGAAACTGATACTGGCTTTGGGGACACTACGTCACCTCTATGAATGATCTCACCAGTTCGAGGCCCCCCAATCTCTGTTCACTGCTGCTGCTTTCCCTGGTCCCTGCTCCAGTTATAATTGGGGTAACCCTGGCCACCTGCTAGGCCCTCCCTGCCCAGCACACCTGGTGCTGCCAATCTGGGTGTTGTCCCAGGGTCCCCAGGAGAGAAGCTGATGAACTATTACTCTTAAAATGCTCTCATTCCTGCAGATCCCAGAAGATCTCATGAGAGTCAGCTTGGATTATTCCCCAGTGGGGTTCATAATGTAAAGTCTAACGTAATGAGTAGGAGGGTCACATAGACAAGTCACAGATTGACCACTATTTGAAGTATTTAAATGTCTAGGTCAATTAGAGATGATTTGGGGACCAGACAATCTTCTCATACCAATATTTCAGGATATTCCAGGTCTGGAGACATATTTTATTATAATTTTATCATGTTCATATCATTCAATCACATATAGATCTTTTTCTTTGGGATTTCTTTATTCATATTCTTAGAGGTGCTTCTCAATTAATAAACATATGGGAATTTCTAGTTAGCTTGTTAGCAGTGATTTCTAGCACATTATATTACCAAAAGATATTCTATTTCATCCCTCTGGAATATACTGAAATTTCATTTATGGCCAAAATAAGCAGTGTGAATTTTTGTATCTCTATCCTATGTGCCTAAAGTTAATGTATCCTCCAAATGTTATATGTAGATGTGGACACCTATATGGATATAGATGTGGGATTCAGATGGTTGCTAGTAAGATCATACTATCTTATGGATGTTCTGTCTTCTTTGAGTTACTTAGAGAGGGTTGAAAACTCACTCTGCTTATGTATTTCAGTGGAGTTCTGAAAGGAAGGAGAGCTCCCAGAAGAGGAGAAAGGGAGCTGGGTTAGAGGGACCAGAAACCAGGAGGTCTGCCAGTGTTCCAGAGAGCAAGTGTCGTTGGGATGGCACGTGGTGGTGTACCAGGTAAGAAGTGGCTTTTTAAAAAATGAAGTCACGCTAGGGTGTCTGTTTTGATCTAGCAGGGGCAAAGGCAGATGATTGGTCAAGAGAGAGTATAAAGGTTCCAGGGTGTTAAGGCAACACTCAGACAGTTGAAGGCTTGAAGATACATGGATCCTCTTCTGCTCCAGCTGCTACTTGTGTCCTGCTCACCCAGTGATTTATTGACCTACTGATCAACTAACCTGTCTAAACCCCCACTCCCTCCACTCTAGTACTGGATATGATCCCGGTACTGTCCCTGACTCCCTTCTTCTCCTGACATGCCCCCTCCCCAATCCCACCCTTACTGAAACACCACCCCCAGCCCCAATTACCACCCCACCCCATTCCCACCCCCACCTCCTGCTTGGTGCCCTGGAAGCCCCTGAAATGACCAGAACATGAAGGTATAGAGGCTGTTTTTCTGTCTACTCATGCTCTGGTGACCCAGTTACTCAAATATAGATGTGAGTGAACATGGGACATCAGTGGATTCTTCCTTCATATAAAGTTCTTTCACACTGTGGTTGGACAGTTTCATGGGGTTCTTGATGGCAACTTCAGAAGAACTTCAGTTCTTCCTGAAGACTGAGGGCCACAGGGCATGTTTTTCCACTGGCCTGAAGTAGTTGTGGCCACAGCTGTCCATACTGGGTCCTGTCTGTCCTGCTTGGTCCAACATGATCAGCATTGACAAGATGGAAACCTGAAAACAGTATGTTTATAGTGTCAAGAAGGAAGGATTTATGAAGATACTAAAAGCCACTGAGATCTTTGTCTTAAATAGGAGCTTATATGATATGTGAATTATATCTCATGAAAATTATTTTCAAAAATGTCAGAAACTCTTATTTAATAGCATCTATGGATATTAGACTGGCTTCTGGAAGCCCTGTCAAGATCTTGATTCAAACCTTGTAAGTTTAGGGTCCATCTTAGATGTGCTTTGTTTTCCTATCATCACATTGTTCATATTTGTAAAGTGTGGTAGTCCTGGGAACAGTGGTATCTGAAGCATTGGTGTTTGTACTAGAGGGTTAAAAAGTGAAATCTCCTTTGTACTCTATGCTTCCTGGTTTGTTGGTTTTTAAGAAGTTATGATCAGCCCATTCTTTGTGGTTTTGGAGGCTGACCCCAAGGGCTCTGTCCCACCACATTGATGGGAGCACTGAGGAGCCCAGCAGAACCTAAATAGCTGCATCCTGCTGGGATATGTACAGTAAGAAAATCCCTAGGAGCGACATGATCGGGAAGTGAAGGAGTTGTCCTTTGTTTCACCACATACGTGCAGAGTGTTGATTTACCCCAAGCAAAAAGTTCCCAAATGTCCTTAGGATTGTTCAAATACAAAGATATAACTGGACCCCAGTGTGAATGTTTCACTTACTCGTGAAAAAGCAAGCCTGTAGGGCACCTGGGTGGCTCAATCAGTTAAGTGTGTGACTCTTGATTTTGGCTCAGGTCATGATCTCATGGTTTATGAGACTGAGCCCCACGTTGGGGTTCAGAGACAGCTTGGGACTCTTTATCTTTGTCTCTCTGCCCCTCTCCAACTTGCATGGTCTCTCTTTCTCTCAAAATACATAAACATTTTTAAAACATCAAAATCTGTACCCCACCCAGGGGAGAGAGAAAGGGTTCCCATAGAAATAAGTAGACTTCTTTTGATTGACAGGCACCAGATGTGTAGAGCTGGATCTGGAAAGCCCCAGTAGTCAGGAACAACCCTTGTATGGAGGTAGAATCATCCCGCATGAATACCTCTAGTCAAAATAGAATGTATTCTGTTTCTTTTGAGACTACAAAGGAGTATATTTTTTGGTGGTCTTTATTAGAATTTTCCTCCTCTACCTGGGCTGTATCTCATAGATAATTTCAGCCCTCTCTCCCAACTCATCTCTGAGTTTTGCATAAACTGACTTGTCTTGCATGTCTCACCTGCACCTGGTCATGGCCATTGTCTGTGAGAACCTAGTGAAGGTCTAGACTGGACAGCAACATGCAGAAGAATGAAACTGGACCACTTTCTTACACTATACTCAAAAAGAAACTCAAAATGAATGAAATACCTAAATGTGAGGCAGGAAACCATCAAAACCATAGAGGAGAAAACAGGCAACAACCTCTTTGACCTCAGCTGCAGCAATTTCTTGCTCAACAGGTCTCTGAAGGCAAGGGAAGTAAGAGCAAAATGAACTATTGGGACCTTGCAAGATAAACAACAACAACAACAACAACAACAACAATAACAACAACAAAAACTTCTGCCCTGCAAAGGAAACAGTCAACAAAACCAAAAGGCAACCAACAGAATGGGAGTAGATACCTGCAAATAACATACCAGATAAAGGGTTAGTATCCAAAAGCTATAAAGAACTTAGCAAACTCAACACCCAGAAAGAAATAGACCAGTGAAGAAATGGGCAGAAGACATGAATCAATACTTTTCCAAAGAAGACATCCAGATGGCCAACAGACATGAAAAGATGCTCAACATCACTCATTATGAAGGAAATAAAAATCAAAACCACACTGAGATACCACACACCAGTCAGAGTAGCTAAAATTAACAACTCAGGAAACAAGATGTTGGCCAGTATGTGGAGAAACAGGAACCCTCTTGCATTGTCCGTGGGTATGCAAATTGGTGCAGCCAATATGGAAGACAGTGTGAAGGTTCCTTAAAAAATTAAAAATATAAATACCCTATGACCCAGCAATGGCACTACTAGGAATTTATCCAAAGAATGCAGGAGTGCTGATTCATAGGGTCACATGTACCCCAATGTTTATAGCAGTGCTTTCAACAATAGCCAAATTATGGAAAGAGCCCAAATGTCCATCAACTGATGAATGGATAAAGAAGATATGGGTTATATATACAGTGGAATATTACTTGGCAATGAGAAAGAATGAAATCCTGCCATTTGCAACAACATGGATGGAATTGGAAGGTATAGTCAGAGAAAGACAGATGTCATATATTTTCACTCATATGTGGAACTCGAGAAACTTAATAGGAAGACCATGGGGAAAGGGAAAGGGAAAAATAGTTTCAAACAGAGAGGGAGGCAGACCATAAGAGACTGTTAAACTGAGGGTTGATGGCGGGGGTCAGGTGGAATGGGAGAAGGGGCCAATGGGTGATGAACACTGAGGAAGGCACTTGTTGGGATGAGCACTGGGTGTTGTATGTAAGAGATGAATCATGGAATCTAGCCCCAAAACCGAGAACACACTATATATACTGTATGTTAGCCATCTTGACAATATATTTTTTTAAAAAGGAATCAATTACTAATATTAGCAGCTAGACAGCTGCCAGATGTTTCAAGAGTATCCAAGACTGAGAATGGTTTACATTCGTGTCAATATGGCCTGTCTTTGGTGCATTTGATCCCCATGATCATTGTGCTGACAGCCCTTGCTCTCTTTAGACAGTGGCCACTCAAAGGTGTCCATTTCCCACCAGCACACATTTTAGTGACCTCAATTCTGAGAGCTGAAGAGACATATGCTACACGTTTTGGGGGCTACTTTCTAGAGAGGTTCATTTGCACAAAATTAAAGCTTCATGTGTGAATTCGTGTGAATTGCATTGTGAGTGTATTTGCTCCTAAAATACTGTTAAGTCTGGTTTTTATAAAATGATATGTGTTCTTTTGTTTTGATGACTATATCCAGGACTTTTGTATTCTTTTAGAAATTAATTTTCATAGTTGTCATTGATTGATTTAGGTGTAATACTGTGAAATAGGAACGTGAATTCCTTCCATTGGCTATTTGACGGGTGTATTCAAGGAACTTAAAATCTCACAGATACCATAATATACAAGATCACTTGATTATGCAAATCTTTATTTAATTCAGAAATATGAAAATTTGGGCTGTCAGATTCAGTACCAAAGTAAACATTGAAAAAAAAACCTTAATGTGTTTAGAAAGCAAAAAATAAGTATAATTTTTTAATAATCTCATATTTATAATAGCAATTACCTCTCTCTCTCAGTTATGTCCCTATCTGTAAACATCTATCTATATAACATTCTCAGTTATCTCTCTAGTACATTTTTTAATGTTACTTTCTCCCATTCTTCCATGGGAGAATAAAATTTTGGGGGTCTTAATTGGAGATATTCCAAAGGGGTTACTCTAGGTACTTTATGAATGCACAGAAGTCATTAACTTCTTATCTACTATATGTTTAATATTATGTATTTTTCTATTTTAAGTTGGTTTATAAATTCTTAAGTTAACTACTTAAAAAATATTTGGAATGCATTTGTCAGCAAAATAAAGTCTCTAAGTGTTGCCTATTATACTTTTCCTATAGCTTCAGTGTGGTGTTAATTTATGTATAATAACACCTTTTTAAAGGAAACAATTTGTTGATATTTGACATATATAAGGAGTAATGAAGCTATCACCACAGCAAAAGGGTAAACACACTCCATCACTCCCAAAAGTTTGCTCCTGCTCCTTTCTAAGCCGTCTGTCCTCCTCCTGTCTTCCTCCTTTGCAGAGGCATTTGAGAGTCTCCTGGAAACATGTTGAGGGTTTTTAAAGATGATTCTTTGTGACAGATATATTGTAAATGTCTTTAATGGATCCCTCATTGTCTCCAACATTATTTCAGCTTCTCCGTATTTTAGCCTACCATTTCTCTCTTGGCTCTGAGGTGTGTGGAATTTGGAATTGCTCCCTGGGAATTTGTATTTCTAATTTACCTCTGGAGAACTGTCCTTGCTGTGAGTATAATAAAGTACCTTATATTTTTAAAATCATAAATAAGCAGAAAATTTTATACTCACTGTGCCTTTATATGCACTCAGTATTACAAATTTCCCTCTAATCTGTTCAATTTTCACTATCATTTAGATTGAACTATTTAAAAATTTCTGTAGAAATGACTTCTTTGACCCATATATCTTTTTTAAGTTGAAGTATAATGAACATACAATATTAGATTCAGGTGTACATTATGATTCTGCAATTCTTTACATTTCTCAGTGGTCATTACCATAAGTATACTCTTGATCCCCTTCACCTCTTTCACCCATCCCCAACACCAACCTCCCCTCCAACCCATGTGTTCATTAGAAGCTTATTTAATCTACAATGTTTTTTGTCATTTTCTATCTATATTTCTGTTCTTGAGGTCTAATTTGACTCATTTGTAGTATGAGAACATACTTTCTATGACTTCTGTTATTGTGGTTGTTCAGATCTATCTTATAGCCATAAATATGGTCTATCTCAGTGAATGTTCTATGTGAGCTTGAGAGGAATATATATTCTTCTGTTGGATGACATGTTCTACAGATGGTAATGGATCCAGTTGGTTGGTGATGCTGTTCAGTTCATCTGTGATCTTACTGAATGTCTGTATGCTGGATCTGTCAGTGAATGATAGAGGGTATTGAATTCTCCAGCTGTAGTAATGGATTCAGCTCTACCAGCAGTTCTGTCCATGTTGGCCTCTGTTGTTAATGCATGCACATTAGAAATTGTTGCATCTTTTTGGAGAGTTACTTCTTTACCATTGAAGTAATGCCAGTTATTATCCCTGACAATTTTCCTTACTCTGTCCTGTGTTTGAAGGATAATTTCACTGGCTACAGATAGTTTCATGTTTGTTTGTTTTTTTAATGTTTTATTTATTTCTAGGAGAGAGAGAGAGACAGCATGAGCAGGGGAGGGTCAGAGAGAAAGGGAGTCACAGACTGAAACAGGCTCCAGGCTCTGAGCTGGCAGTCAGCACAGAGCCTGACGCGGGGCTCGAACCCACGAACCGCGAGATCATGACCTAAGCAAAAGTCGGACGCTCAACCGACTAAGCCACCCAGGCGCCCCAGATAGTTTCATGTTTAACACTTTAAATAGTCCATTCTTCTTGATTGCATGGTTTATGAAAAAAGTCTCATGTATTTCTTATTCTGGTTCCTCTTGGGTAAGGTGTTATTGCTCCCCACTCTCCTTACACCCCCAAACCCTGCTCTAGACTTCCAAAGCTGTTTGAATTATCCATAGTTGAATATTATATATTAGGTGTAGTTAGTGATTTGTTGTTGTTGTTCTTGTTAGTTGTTTGTATGTTTGTTTTTATCCCAGGTATTTATCCTGCTTTTGATTTTTTGAGCATCCTGGATCTGTGATTTGGTGACTACTATTCATTTTGGAAAGTCCTCAGTCATTATTGCTTCAAATATCTCTCTTCTCCATTGTACTGATAGTCCTAATGTGTGTGTGTTACACATTTTGCAATTGTCCCACTGGTCTTGGATTTTCTGTGTATTTTTAATTGTTTTCTTTTCGGAAGGTGCTATTGGCATTTCTGTAGGCTCAGTAGTTCTTTCCTCAGCTCTGTTGAGTCTGTTAATGAACCCATCAAAGCCATTTGTAAAATTTCTATTATGGTGTTCTTGATTTGTTATATGACTTTAAAATCTTAGAGTTTCATCTTTCTGCTTACATTCACCATCTCTTTTTGCATGTTGTCCATTTTTTTCATTATCTTCATTATCATAGGAATGGAAGTGTTTTTAAGTTCCCAGACTGATAATTCCTACATCTCTGCCATAGGAAGTGTGATTCTAATGCTTGCTGTCTATGTTCAAACTGTGGTTTTTACTTTCTCTGACTGGTAAGTTGTGTTGAAGAGTAAATGTTATGTGCTGGTAAAGAAACTGAGGTAAAAATAGAACATGAGTGTGAGGTTTTTATATTTATCTGTCTAGGGCTTAGGCTGAATTTACTCCCAGATGAGACAGGAAGGAAAGAGCCCTGGAGATGAGTATTTCCTCTCATCTATATTGCTTAGACTTTGGGAAATCCCCAATTAGGCTTAGTTTCCCTTGAGGGAAGATCTTTTCTGGAAGAACAGAATACTTTGGAGTTTATTTCTAAATGAGTATTTTCCCCCTCTCCCTGCCACTGTAGAAACCTTGCCTTCACAAAGAAACATAAATATTAAGTATTTGGTGTGTTCATAATCCTTTTCACTTCCCCTACCCATGGGGCTTGGTGACAAGGGACAGGGAAGCTCAGAGGTTCCTAAATGGCTTTTTGATAGCATGATGATATTCCAGTATCCTGGCAAGAGTTTAGGACTGGCCTCAGCCTCTCATCATCCTTTAAAACTTTAGAATGGGGAAATATGTTAATAGTGTCAAAAGTGGGTCATGCCTAGATTTGATTGAGCTATGATTTATTAGGGGTGACTGAGGTCTGCAGAGCACTTTTTACTCTTTTTTGAAACATTAGCTGTCATTTTGGTTGTTGCTTGAGCTTTAGCTCTAGCCATGTTTTATTTTTCTCATCTGGTGTCTTTAATTTATTGGTAGCAGCCTGGAAAAAATCATGGCACCTGATGTGCTCTGACTGTGTATGAATTCATCAAACAGCCAACTCCATGTAAGATTTCAGAAGAGCTTTCTAGAGAATGAAAGAGGCATATCTTAACACAAAGGTTTTGCCTTTCCTTCCTGCTTCCCTCTCTCCCTCCCTCCTTCCTTCCTATTTCTTTATTTCAGGATTTAAAAATAATCCTAGTTTTAAATTTCATTGTGGATACTGGGTTAAAAAAATAAATGAGGGAAATGATGATTTAGTGAATTTTTAAATGTATTATCAATGGTCAAAAGTGAATAGGTTGTTCATTTACTGTAAACATTTTTGGTTGACAAAAAAGCTATTTATGTTGTACTCTTTAACAGAAATTGTGAAGTAACATGACTTAAATAGGAAATTTTAATTTTTTCTTATTTTTTAATCCTGTGAATTAATTATGCAAAATAAAATTAATTTCATTGGATTACTGTTTTGGTCTTTATAGGAACTATAGGTTTTTACTAATAATACTTTTTGATAGCAAACTTAATTTTGTTTTTTCTCTTAGAACCTTGGGAATATCAAGGTAAGAATTTAAGCTTTAGTTTTCTTTGCAATATTCTCTCAGTACTGGTGTTTGATGTGGGTTGTTTTTTTTTTTAATGTTTATTTTGAGTGAGAGAGAGAGTGAGTGGGGGAGGGAAAGAGAGAGAGGGAGACACAGAGTCCAACATGGGCTACAGGGTCCGAACTGTCACGACAGAGCCCAATGGGAGGGTAGAACCCATGAACCTTGAGATCATGACCTGAGCCAAAGAAGGACACTCAACCAACTGAGCTACCCAGGTGCCCCTTGATGTGTATTTTAATTCAACTGAAAATAAATATGGTGATTTCTGATGTCTAATTGACTTGTTAATTCTTCAGAATCTTTCTCTTCCCTGTTTGGAGCCTAAGTGACAATGTGGAGGGAGTTGCCATCTCTGAAGATAAGACATCAGGAGGAGGACCACATCACCAGAGTAGAGGGAATGAAATGAGTGTAATTTTACATGGAAATGGTTAGGAATCAAGTTATGATATGAGCCTGAGGTTTGGAGTGAGTACTTTGCCATGACCTGGCTCTTAGTGAAATGTGAGGATGAGAAAACACTTTTTGAGTCTATCAAGAAGCCTAAGCTTAGAGAAGAAGCCAGCTCTTGCCAGGCAGGGTGTGTGTCACAAGAAAGGTTTAAACCATGGTTTTGAGTCTTAAGTGGAGGGAGCCATTCATGCCAGAGGAGAATGAGTGGAAATGAATTTGTTGCAACTGGGGGTAATGTGTTCTGCACGGGCCCCCATAGACTGTGGTGATTCTGTGATGCTGTCTGTTGAGAGCCAGGTGGCTACCTGACACGTAGCAAGCCCTCAAAGGCTGGTGTTCATCACTGTGAATGCAGCAGTGGTGGCAGTGAGAAGAGTAAACTCAGGGCATGAGAGCTCTCACATTGGGCCAACAGGAGAAGTTTGTACTTTGTGGTCAGATGACAATAAATGCCTATTAGAGGAGTCTGTTCTAGAGCTTACATGTGTTATCCACCTGTAATTGGGTCCTTCGTGTGTGTTAAATAATATTCCTGTAAGGCTGGAGGGTAACATTCTCATGTTGGGATGAAATAAAGTTTGTCTTCTAGGGATTGCCATTAATCCAGATCCTCAAGCAACTAAGTGTAAAGTGGAGATTGTACCCAAGTGTGTTTGAGTCCAAAGACCTTGTCCTTAAGGGCCCCCAGGCTAGGGTTCATGAAAGGCAATCTCTGAGCAGTAGGAAGTCATCCAAGGCCTTTGGGTAGTCAATCAGTTAGCAATTTGAGCTTTCCTTGTGTGGAATTCCAAATAGCACCTAGGGGTGTAAGGGGCTCAAACCAAGACTAAATGATGGTTTTGTTTGCTTTTGTTAGTTCTTTCATTTGCAGGGACCTATTTATATACCTTAATAATTGGAGAAGAGAAATGCAAGTTGATAGGATTTGATTTTTCTGTTTCATCTCTGTTGGTGACATAAGTATTTGAAGTGATTGAATTTTCCAAGAAGTATGCTTCCAGATGGGAGAGAAATTAGAAGATATTTTATTGCATTTCTCCATTTTGGACAATATTTTAATTAGGAATCTCATTGAAATAAGGTTTTCTTAATCGTGCTAAAACTTTATTTCCTCAGGCACAATAGGAAAGCTAAAATGTTAGTTACACCCACTTGTCATATCGTGTCTGTGCTGCTAATACACTGGGATTATTCAATGTCACTGGTTTGGTAACAACCTTAGAAAATGTCTTATCTCCTTTTTGTTAGTTTATAGTGAATAACTGAAACGATCAATACTTGAAAAAAAATTTTTAAATGTTTATTTAGTTTTGAGAGAGAGAGAGACAGAGGGTGAACAGGGGAGGAGCAGAGAGAGGGGAGACACAGAATCTGAATCAGGCTCCAGGCTCTGAGATGTCAGCATAGAGCCTGATATGGGTCTTGAATTTACAAACTACGAGATCATGACCTGAGCTGAAGTCAGACACTTAACCGACAGAGCCATCCAGGCATCCCTATACTTTAAGAAAGAAAATAGAGAACTTTACTTGCTGAAGAAATATCCATTTGGGAACAGAAGGTACCATTGCCCTTTCAAATATTTTTTGTGATTTCATTTAGGAGAGAAGGTAGGCAAACAACATGAGGGGAGATGACATGGGAACAGTGAGTGATCTGTACAACACCTGGTTCACACAGTGGGGAGATTATACACTCGTTTTGGAGTGCATCCCTGAAAATGAAGAGCCTGAAATTAAGGCCTCCATTAAGAGCAACCTCGGGCTGCACATAGCCCAGTCCCAGTTCCAGGAAAAGCCTCAAGACTGTTCAAGGCTAAAGCCATCCTTGGACCCCCCTCAGATCAGCTAATCAAAAAAAACATTCCTATGGTCTGAGTCAAGGCTGGGAACTGCAAACAGTTATTTTATACAAACTAGCCAATTTCTCACCACTTGCCTGAACCCCACATGGGCCCTTTGAACTCACCTCATAATTGGTCATTTTCAAAGGATTCTCAAAAGTCATGATTGGGTCCCACCAAAAGTAATGAACACCTCACAGATACTGAATGGTCAAAGCTGTTACCATGAGTACTATACAATTGTAATTGGTGCTTCTGTGATGATGCTATACGTACAACGTGTGCACTGTAACACCCCTGTCCCTTACCCCATAAAAATTCTACTCGCTATTGTTCGGGGCTTCACCTTGCTGCCACGACACCGGTAGGCGGGTGAGCCCCTGCTCAAGCTTGTAATAAAGACCCTTTTGTATTTGCATTGGTGCCAGCTCCTTGGAGGTCTCTGGGACTCATGATTCGGGCACAACAGGAACAGTGAGTGATCTGTACAACACCTGGTACACACAGTGGGGAGATTATACAATCGTTTTGGAGTGCATCCCTGAGAGACAGGTTCACCAAGAGAAAGGCCTCTCTAGGGACGAAGGAGCTGGGTGGTGACTTTTCCCTCCTCTGTCCCCCAGCATAAACACAGAGCCACCTGCTGGAAACAATGTAACACACACACTGGCTGCCTAACTTGCTTACACCAAGCCCCACCCCTCTGTGCTCTTAGGAGACTGCTCCTCTAGGTCAAGTTTGCCTCAGTCCCAATGGAGCTGCCCCTTCCCCCAGAAGATAAGCAGAAGCCCTTGACCACACCACTTCTCTTGACCAGACAGTTCTGCAGGGATTCAATTATAGTAGTAGTCATTTCAAGTCTCAACAAGCAAATCAGAGCACACCGAGTTAAAACTCACATTCTGGCCAAGGACCCTACATTGCACATATCAAGCAAGGACAGCCTCTGCAGACGACTGGCCTGAAGGATGGTGCATGCACAAAATAGTGCATGCAACACACCCCAGAGTCACCCCCTGAAGTGCCAGGCCTCAGCACTATATGACCTCCCATTCATAAAGCCATTACATTCAGAGGCAGGCGACATAATGACCATTAATAATACAAATAACATAATGGGCTCTCTTCCCACAGGGCCCCAATTCCTAGGTCTGAGAATACCACAGACATCGAGCACAGAAGTGGTGCAGGCTTAATCAGCATGGAACGTGGAACATCACCATGCCATTTACAAAGCCCAGATAGAGCTGCACAAGGGGTGCCCTGAGGCCCAAACATACCCTGGCCCACAGAAAAGGCTGGCCCTGTAACCCAAAGAAGCCTGACTGGAACTTTCCAAAGTGCTATCAACCCTCAGGGGAGAACACACACTGCTGGGTGATCAGTGCCTGGAGCCTCCTGGGATCTAACCCTACCCTAAACCTAACCTTAAACCTAACACTAAACTAACACTAACTATCCCTGACACTAAACCTATACCTGACCCGCACCTGCAGATGGGCCCTCATTCCAGCCCTCCAGGGAGATCACATGACTGGTGTTTCTTCTGCCCTGGCAACTCCCCGGGATGGAACCCTAACCCTAGCCACAGTTCTCATGGGGACCTAATTCCTAGGTCTGAGAACATCACGGATATGGGGCCAGAAGCAGTGCAGGCTTAATCAGCCTGAAACTTGGAGTATCACCAGGCCATTTACAAAGCACTGATGGAGCTGCACAGAGCATGCCCTGAGGCCCAACTGTAGCCCATCCCAAAGGGGAGGCTGGCTTTGAACCCAAACTCTAAGCCTGACTGTCACCCTCCCATGGGCCCTCAGCTCAGTCCTCTTGGGAGATCATTGTACTGTTTGAAGTTTAGCACCAGGAGTCTCCTGGGTTCAAACTCTAAACCTAAACCTAACTCCAACCCTGACAATAACCCTAACTCTAACCATAACCCTCAACCGGACCCACACTCCTGCATGGGCCCTCATTTCAGCCCACCAGGGAGACCACGGGACTGGGGTCGCTTCTGCCCTGGCAACTCCCCTGGACAAACTCTAACCCCAGCCAAGGCTCTCTCCCATGGGCACCCAATTCCTAGATCTGAGAAAAAACAGACGTGGGGTCCAAAGAAGTGCAGGGTTAAGCGGCATGGAACACAGAACATCACCACGCCATTTCCAAACTCTGGATAAAGCTGCACAAAGGGTGCCCTGAGGCCCAACCATAGCCTGGCTCACAGAGGAGGCAGGCCCTTTAACCCAAAGATTAAGCCTGACCAGCACTCTCCCGTGCGCCCTCAACTCATCCCTCTGGAGAGACACGACTTTACTGCTGGAGGTTCAGCGCCTGCATCCACCTGGTTCTAACCCTAACCCTAACTCTAACCGTAACCCTACACTTGACCCTCTCCCATGCATAGGCCCTGACTTCAGCCCTCAAGGGATATCACGGGACTGGTGTCACTTCTGCCCTGGTGACTCTCCTGTACGGAACCCTAACCCTAGTCAAGGCTCTCTCTCCATGAGAACCCAATTTGTAGGTTTGAGAAAACCACGGACATGGGTCCCAGAAGCGGTGCAGGAATACTAGGCGTGGTATATGGAGCATCACCATGCCATTTCCAAGGCCGGATGGAGCTGCACACGGAGTGCCCTGAGGCCCAACCCTAGCCTGGCCCAGGGAGGAGGCTGTCCCCTGAACTCAAAGACTAAGCCTGACTGGCACTCACCCATGTGCCCTCCACTCAGCCCTCTGGGGGAAAAGACTACACTGGATGATCAGTGCCTGAAACCTCCTGGGATCTAACCCTACCCTAAAACTAACCCTAACTCTAAACTTAACCCTATCCCTGAAACAAACCAGCACATGGGCCCTCATTTCAGCCCTCCAGGGAGCGCACGGGACTGGTGTCGCTTCTGCCCTGGCGACTCACCAGGACAGAACCCTAACCCTGGTCAAAGCTCTCTCCCCCTAGGAACCCAATTCCTAGGTCTGAGAACACCACGGACATGGGGCCCAGGAGAGGTGCAGGCTTAATCAGCATGGAAGGGGGAATTTCATCATGGTATCTACAAAGTCCGAAAGGGGCTGTACAAGAGGTGGCCTGAGGCGATAGCCTGGCCCACAAAGGATGCTAACCTTTGAACCCAAAGAGTAAGCCTGAATGGCACTGTTCCATGTGCCCTCACCTCAGCCCTCAGGGGAGAACACTGCACTGCTGGGTGATCAGTGCTTGAAGGCTCCTGGGATCTAACCCTAACCCTAATCTTAAACCTAACACTAACCCTAACACTAACCCTAACTCTAACATAACTTTACACTTTACCCACACCCACAGATGGGCCCTCATTTTATCCCTGCAGGGCGATCACCAGACTGGTGTCACTTCTGCCCTGGGGAATCCCCTGGAAGGAACGCTAACCCTAGCCAAGACTTTCTCCCATTGGGACCCAATTCCTAGGTTTGAAAACACCATGGTCATGGGGCCCAGAAGTGGTACAGCCTTAATCAGGATGGAACTTGGAATATCACCATGCCATTGACAAAGCCCGGATGGAGCTGCACAAGGGATGCCCTGAGGCCCAGCCATTGCCTGACACACTGAGGAAGCTCACCCTTAACCCAAAGACTAAGCCTGATCTGCACTCTCCCTTGCACCGTCAACTCAGCCCTCTGGAAAGAACACCGTACTACTGGGTGATCAGCACCTAGAGCCTCCTGGGATCTAACCCTAACCCAAACCTTATCTTTAAACCTAACCCTAACTCTAAACATAACCCTACACCTGACCCACATCCACAGATGGGCCCTCATTTCAGCTCTCAAGGGAGATCAAGGGACTGGTGTCACTTCTGCCCTTGGGATAACCCTGGATGGAACACTAACCCTAGCCAAGCAAGGCTCTCTCCCCATGGGAACCCAATTCCAAAGTTTGAGAACACCACAGACAGGGGGCCCATAAGCAGTAGAGACTTAATCAGCATGGAACATGGAATATCACCATGCCATTTACAAATCCCTATAGGAGCTGCACAAGGGGTGTCCTGAGCCCCAACTGTAGCCTAGCTCAAAGAAGAGGCTGGCCTTGAACCTAAAGACAAAGACTTCCCAGCATGTTCTCATTTGCCCTCAACTTAGCCCTCCAGGGTGACCACTGCTGGGGGTTCAGTGCCTGGTGCCTCCTAGAATCTAACTCTACCCCTAACTCTGCTCCTAACCCTACCCCTAAATCCTAACTCTAACTCCTAACTCTAACCCCTACCACTAACCCCTAAACCCTACACCTTAATCCGAAACCCTCATCCCAAACCCCTAACCATAACCCCTAACTCGTAAACCCTAACCCCTTACCCTGAACCCCATCCCTAATCCAAATGCTAAGCCTAACACTACACTAAGCCTAATCCCTAAACCCTAACCCCTGACACTATCCCTAATGTCTATCTCTAACCCAACCCTAAACCTTAACCCAAAAACTATCCCTAACCAAAACCCCTACCCCTAAGCCAAATTCTTACCTTCTATCCCTGATCTTCTAATCCTACCCTCTGACCCTAACCTTAACCCTCTAACCCCTAAAACTAACTCCTAACCCTAACCCCTAACACCAACTCCTAACCCTAACCCCTAACTACCTTACTCCTAATCCTAACCCTTATCCTCTAACCCTAACCCTCTGATCCTACCCCTCTAACCCTAACCCTCAAGCCCTAAGATAACCCCAACCCCTAACCCTAACCACTAACCCTTAACTACATAACTCCTAACCCTAACCCTAAACACTGCTAAAAGAAATAAAGACAATATAAAGTGTATTATTGCTGAATAGCAATAGCACACAATGCAACATGTAGATTCTATGTGATTCCCAGGAAAATTCACAAAATCCTCTGAGAAGAAATGCACAAGCTAATCCTAACAGTCATATCGAAAATCAAGGGACCACAAAATAAACAAAACAACTGAAAAAATCAAAGTAGAAGCTCATGCTTCCCAATTTCAAACCTCAAAACTAAGCAACAGTAAATAAAACTTTGTGATAACTGTCATAAAGATATAAATGAAGATCAGTGGGATTTCATTGAGAACCCAGATATAAACCCTCTCATCTATGGTCAACTGAATTTTGACAAGGGTGGACCGCATGACATTGGGGAAACAATGGTCTTTTCAACAAAGGGTGCTAGAGACTGGCTATCCACGTGCAGGGGAATGAAATTGGACCCTGACCCTCACACCACATACAAACATTAACTCAAAGTGGATCAAAAGCTTAAATGTAAGAGGTAAACTTGCAAACTCTAGAAAATACAAATCTTCACGAGCATTGAGTTTAACAATACTCTTAGGGCTGATGCCAAAGCACAAGCAAGGAAAGAAAAATAGATAAATTTAGTTTCCTCAGCATTAAAAACCTTTGTACCTCAAAAGCTGCTATCCCAGAAGTTAAAAGACAATGCCTAGACTGAAAGAAAATATTTGCACATTATTTGTCTGGTAAGAGTCTGTTTTACAGAATAAAGAGCTTGTACAACTCATCATCAACAACAACACTAAACCCACAATTTTTAGGTGTTATATTGAAGGTAAAGAGAACTAATAAATATGACACAGAAACACCACTTGCATAATGACACACTCATGACGACCCATCGGAAAGAGACATGAAGAGACGGTCCCATTTACACCTGCGTCAGAGGAACCAAGTGCCCGGGAGGAAAGCTAAGCAAGAAGGGGACAGGCCTGCTCTCTGAGGACGACAGGACACTGGGGACAGAAATGGAGGAAGACGCGCGGGGACGGAAAGCCGCTCTGTGCCCCTCGACGCGGAGGACTCCATCCTGTGACCATGTCCTATCTGCACATCCGGGCCATCGGCACCGAACCCCCCACGACGCCGTGTCACACACGAACCGACACCCCGACCCGCGCGGCCACAGTGCTGGGAGCGCGAGCACCTCCCGGACACCAGCTGCCAGGCGCCAACCGCGTGAGGCCGCGGCGGGAACCGAGTCGTCGCGGAGCAGAAACACCGACGCGCGGCGCTGCGACCCGGAGCCCAGGGCGGGAAGACCCGACGATCTCGCGCTCAGCCCCGCGCGGGTCCCCAGTCACCGCGCACCAAGTCGCGCCGGGTCCTCCCCCCTGGGTCCCCTGAACACCGCCCCCCCTCAGCGGGGTCTGCTCCGGAAGCTCCTCCTCCGCGGGCCTCGCTTTCCCCTCACCTGCTCCTCCCGCGGCGGGTCCGAGGAGACCAGCTTCTTGTCCCTGCGGTCTTCGGCCCACACCCTCCCGAACCCACCACAGCGGGTCCTGGGAGGCCGGGTTCTTGTCTGAGTGGACCTCGCCCCACGGCCTCTGGAATCCTCCACAGCGGGTCCTGAGGAGACCCGCTTCCTGTCCCTGTGGACGCGGCCCCACGGCCTCCGGAAGACTCCACAGCTGGTCCTGAGGAGACGGTGCTCCTGTCTTTGGGGATGCGGCTCCACGTGCCCTTGAATTCCCCACAGCGGNAGCCCGCATAGCGGGTCCTGAGGAGACCTGGTTCCTGTCCCTGTGGCCGAGTACCCACTTCCTTCCTTATCGCCCACAGTGGCTTCAGAGAAAGCGGAGCTCCTGTTAACGCAGGAGGCAGGCGGAGTGCGCGTGCGCGCTGGCATCAGGGAGCGGAGCTCTGGCGCCCCCTGCAGGCGGTGGCGGTAGTGCAGGACACCCTGGGCCAACTGGTCCGTGGAGGCAGCGCCCCCTCCTGGCCCTCTCATGAATCTATTAAATTTTGGAAACTGACGCTCAAGTGGTGTCCAGTATCCCCCAACTTCGCCAAAAACAGTTAAGGAACAATTAATTGGAAACCATAAGAAATAAAATGTGTACACAAACTTCACAACCTACACCAAAGTTCACTGGAAACTGTAAATTAGTTTAAAATGCAAACACAAGGGGCAGCTCTTCCTGCCCACTGGTCCTCTCTCCATGCTTTAATAAAATCACCCTTTTGCGCCAAAGACATCTTCAAGAATTCTTTCCTGGCCACTGGCTCCGGACCCTGTGAATTCTACTATCACCCCAAATACCTTATCACTTATATGCATCCATGTTGGGGCAATGAGTCTTTTCTTCTGGCCTCTGAGTGGATGCAAACTTGATGAATAGTCTTTCCTTCCTTTACTTTCATTTCAGGGCCTTTTGAGAAGTATGGCCTTAATGCAACACTTTCATGTCGATCGTAGATCACGCAGGCTGCAATTCTCGCCTGTGGCTATTCTACGGGAAGAAGAAAGCCTGCCTTTTGGCTGGAAGTTAATTACACTGTCTGGAATTGTAATAAGACCCAGAAACTCCTGTCCTCTCTTTATTCCCACCCTAATACAAAGTCCTCTGTTTTGCACATGGGATGGCCACCTAAGTCACCAGGGCAGCTGGCAATCTTAAGACTCTGTGTGAGGTTTCCTCCTCAGCGGTTTAATGTGATCCCCTCCACATCCCTGGTCCAGTCACTTTTGGTGGATACCTCCACTGGGAGCTGGCAGAAACCAGTACCCGACTGAATTAAAACCCAACCAGAGACCATTTCTTAGGGAAGTTGGCTGTAAAGACAATATGTGTTGGAATGTCACTTATATCATGATGGAATGCTGTCTTTACTGTTTTTGGTCAATGTCCTCAATTACAGAATTGGGTAATTTTGTAAAATTTTTCCAGCATTTTCCATGGGTTAAAATAGCGGGTTTTTCATGGCGTTCTCTGTTAGGCAAGCCACAAGTGCAGAGCAGCACAGCCCCTCCCCCACCCCAGGGGCAGTGCAGCATGGCCTTCTCAGCAATACAAACCTGGTCCATAGGCCAGCACCATTTGTAGTCTAGAATTCAATGAGGAAGCTGAGGGAGGGCTGGCCTCCCTCCCTCAAGAGTCCTTAGTCAGCTGGTAGATGATCACAGCAATTTTGTTCCAGGGATGCCCCAGGTCACTTTGACATCTCAGAAACCTCTGACATATTCTGTGCGTGGGATGCCACTCAGGAGATTGGGGGGGATTTTCATGGTAATGACCTCTCTCTCCCCAGGAGAATCCTGGGAGCTTCTCTTTGGTCCCCAAGGACTCTCCCTTGGGATGCCGTTTTAACCCACTGTAAACAATTTGGATTTCAAAATTTAGGAAAGGACTGATCTCCTGTAACGCTGCATGGCCTCAATAGGATCTAGCAGTTAGATGTCCTCTGCAGGAAACAGGGCAAATGGATGGAGGTACCCTAAGTTCAGGCCTTGACAGCTCTAAAGGAAGACCCAGACCAAAAGCCCTCTTACACACTGTGTTTACCCAAATGTATTTATTTGGCTAGGAAACTCCCTCCTGACATACTGGATGTCTGCATAGGCCTTCTCCAAGTAAATCCAGGTCAGTGGAGGAAACACAGGCCTTCCAGAATGAAGGGGATGCTAACTCTCTCTCTCTCTCTCTCTGTTTCTCCTCCTAATACAGGTGAGGGCTTTTCCCTCATTGATTTCCCAGGTAACGGCTCTAATTGGAGCTAACTGTGGTTAGTCTACCCCAGAATGGGGACTTTAAGGAATATCCCCAAGCAGAGCAGCTTGCCAAAACTTCCTTTGTTTCCTGAACCCGATCTGACAGTTACCAGAAACCCACCCCATATAAACCCAGGAGACATGATGTATTGAAAAATTAGAAGTCTAAGACAACAGCGGATTTAAGCCCAAACTGGAAGGGCCCCTTACTGGGTTGTATTAGGTACTCCCACTATCGTAAAACTAGGCCATTCTTGATGGACTCACATATCAAGAATTAAACATGTACCTTCCTCACAGGAATCTAGTATGCAAGCTGACACGCTTTCTTATTCCTATGAACCAGTGGAAGACCTCAAGTCTCTCTCTATATATATTCTTTCTTATAATAATATTAACCTTATTGTCTTTTCTGGTGTCTCCCTGCCTGGTGCCAAGACCCCTTCACAGCCATAACTTCTAGAAGACAGATGATCCTTTCTACTCCAGGAGGGTTCATATATGTTGTCTACCTTGGACTGGCTGCCTCTGCCTGTGTTAACTCCTATCTATATACAAATACTTTCCCCAACTGACCATTGTTGGCCCATTGGGAAGGGACATCTCTATGCCCCCACTGAGCAGGAAGTTACGGAAGATGAGACCCTCCACCCTCAGCAACCTCAAAGATTTGAAGGGTCAAAATTTTTAGAGGGGAATAATGTGGGAAACAAAGACAGAAGGAAATGGCAGATAAAGTTAAATTTCCTTATAACCTGCAGCCTATTGGCAAATACTTGAGCAAAGACAGGCCAAGTAAAATATTTCTCCAGGAACTCCCTACTGTCTTCACACTAATGCTTTGGTAGGGGGAAAATCAACCTTAGCTTGACATTGCTAGGCCTCCTGTATCCTGTGAGTCTTCTTTAGCATATGAAAATCTCACTGGAAACTTCCTCTGGACTTACAGCCCCCAACTCTATAGTATATAACCAGTCTCCTCATGATACCAAGGCAGCTCTTCCTGTCCACATATCCTGTCCCCATGCTTTAATAAAATGACTTTTTTGCACCATAAACAAATAATAAAATAAAATAAAATAAAATAAAATAAAATAAAATAAAATAAAATAAAATAAAATACAAACACAAGTGGAGCCTGGGTGGCTCGGGTGATTAAACGTCTGACTCTTAATTTCTGCTCAGGTCATGATCACATGATTGGCGAGATGGACCCCAGATTGGAATCTGTGGAAACAACTGTGATCTCTCAAAATAAATTAACATTTAAAAAAATAAAACACAAAGACTAATCCAAAAAGAGAAAAATTAATAATATGGACTTTATAAAATTAAAACATCTACTCTGATAAACCTTGTTCAAAGAACCAAAAGACAAGCCACAAACTGGGAGAAAATATTTGCAAGCCATGTATCTGAATTCAGAATGTATCCTGATCCTAAACTCTAGCTCTCTTAAGGTCTTTTACCTCTATGTTGGAACCCACAAACTCTAGTTACTCAGTCTAGTGCTCTCCCTAATGAGTCCTCTGGACAACTGGGTTCCCCTTCGATCTTGCACCTTAGCCTAAACTCACTAACCATTATCTCCAGTGGCTCAAGGCTCCCCCTAACTCCTATCCTCATCTCCTAAACTCTCATTCTCTAAACCAGTACCATTGGGTCCCTCTAATCTCTCAACCAATAAGGAATCATCCCCAAACCTTCTAACATACACTCAATACTGTCACCAACTAAACAAGTACTCTCTCAACCCTCACTTACTCACCCATAAATGTTCTCAAACCCTCACTCACTCACCCTTAAAGCATCACCCTCCAAATTCTGAACCCACTGCCTCCCCAGAGACCACCCACTGAACCTTCTAATCCCTCCCCACACAAACACACACCAGATCACCCCATCATCTACTCACTCCTCAAAAACATTTTGCCTTGAATCCAATAACACTCATTACCTCTTCTTCCTACCTCCTCACACTAAAACATCCAAATCATAGGGTGTGTAGTCAAAAAACGTATGCCATAAACCCATAAGCATACACAATTAAACAATAGAATCATAAAGCCATAATCTATAAACCACACACCATGAACTCTAACTGGATACTGGAAGTCATAGGAATAAACCATAACCATGATCCACACATCATGAGCCAGAATGATAATCATGAACAAAAGCAGCATAAATATTCATAGCAACACTAGTCACAATTGGAAAGTGGTACAAAATATGCAAACATTCCACAAAATGTAGATGAATATACAACACAGGGTAGATCCATAAACTCAAATCTTCTTCCAACACACCTAGGAATGAAATAAAATTGTACAGCTGCTGGGGAAAACCGAATGATGGTTCCTCAAAATCTTAAAAACAGAATTAATTTGAAAGCAGGGACTCACTCTGTATTTCTTCCCCAAATTCATAGAACCATTATGCACAAAAGTCAAAAGGCTAAACTGACCAAATGTCCATTGAAGGGTGATTGGGTGATATACACACAATGGGATATTACCCAGCCACACAAAGGACTGTAGTACTGATTCATATCACAATATGGATGAACCTTCAATTCACTATGACAAGGGTAATAATCCAATCACAGAAAAGAATATTATAAGATTCTACTTGTTTGGGGGATCCAAAATAATCAAATTCACCTACAAAAAGTAAAATATAGGGAGGCCTGGGTGGCTCAGTCAGCTAAGCCTCCAACTTCGGCTCAGACCATGATCTCATGGTTCGTGGGTTCGAGCCCCGTGTCTGGCTCTGTGCTGACAGCTAGCTCAGAGCCTGGACCCTGCTTCTGATTCTGTGTCTCCCTCTCTCTCTGACCCTCCCCTGCTCACGCTGCCTGTCTCTCCCTCTCAGAAATAAATAAAACATTTTTAAAAAAGTAAAATATAGTTGCCAGGCAGAGGGGAAAGGGAAATGGGGAGTTAATATTTGATATGTACAGACTTTCACTAGGTCTAAATTTAAACATTCTCAAGGTGGAAGGTGGTGATGTGTGGACAATGGGAATATACTTAGTGGCATACACTGTAGACTTAAAATCTTTTAAATGGTTGCTATTATGTTTTGTAAGTTGAACCACAATTAAAGTCATGACTAAAGTACTAAAACATGTCACAAAATGAATGCAGACTGAAAACATACTAAATTACAGAACCCACATAGAAAAACTGTCAGACGGAGCCCTCTGTGATCTTTAAATCAATCATGGTTGTACAGGGAGTCAAAGTCTCGGGAATAGTAAAGTAGATCACAACAGGAAAAGTCATTGGTCACAGAGTTTGGGCAGGTGATGACAGCTGACATACCCTTTGGACAATAGGATTGGATTACAATAGGGAAGCCATAATGATTTCCCCATGTTGGAAATGTCCGTTTATAGAATGGTCCATTTTATCCAAAGTGATGTGAAGATTCAATGGAATCCCTCCAAATCAACATTCTAATACCATTTGGCACAGAACTAGAATAATCCTAAAAGCTGTCTGAAACCACAGAAGACCACAAATAGCCACAGAATCTGTATAAAGAACAAACCAGGAGGCATCGCATTCCCCCATCTTAAGCCATATTACAAAGCTAGAGTAACCAAAACAGTATGCTATGGGCTAAGAGACAGACGGACCAATGGAGCCAAACAGAGAGCCCAGAAGCAAATCCAATTAATTTGCAACAAAGGAGCCAAGAATACACAATGGTAAAAGGACAGTCCTTTCAGTGAATGGTGCTGGGAAAACTGGGGAAAGCCCCAAGCATGACACCAGACCCCTATCTTGCACCACACATGAAAGCTAACTAAGAACCCACAACAGCTGAGAGGAAGGAGCAGCACCGGAACGGAGGGCAGTGCTGTCCGGAAGTCCGTGAGCCCCGGGGCCCTGACAGGATCCGTTTCCAGTGGGGACACTGGCGGGATCTGCAGTGATTCTGATTTCCTCTTGAGCTCCTCTGATTACGTTCCAGCAAAGGCAACACAGGGCTCAGGTGTCTCCTGGTGGTGTTTCCAACTCTGAAACAATGACTTTATAAGAGAACAAGAGACTGTGTTTCAGAACCTTCCTCCATGAGGGAAGGAAGAGGGCAATTGAAAGGAATGAAGCCCAGGGAGTTTTCCCTGCAAGGGCCCCTGTAGGGAGAGACAAGGACCGGATGGCGGGGAAGTGATGGACAACAGCACACCCAGTGCTTCCCATGTACATGGGAAAGGCCCTGATCTCAGGGCAAAGGACGGAGCACCCGCCTCCATGCCAGAGGGCTGAGGATGCTGTCCTGGAGAGGGGTGTGCCAAGTCAGCACAAGAATCTCATGGTTTAGGGTCACAGTCCTGATGGGGGACCTGTTGCCCATGCATGTGCTGCAGGTGACACTTTGGTCATCAGACACCAGAAGTTACCTACAAGCGGGCACTCCCGTGAAGACTTCTAAGAGGTGGGCCAGAGAGGGATAAGATGGGAGGGGAGGGGAGGTGCGCACCTTACGCACAGATACCATGTCTGGGCCCCTCCAAGTGTCAGAGTCTTGGGGGATTCCAGCCACTAAACCCAATCCCTTCCCTTGCCCACCCTGACCCCCCACCCACCCCAGTAACTATCTCTGCAGCCTTCACACTGGGATCAAGACCAGTTCCTTAACACATCAGGCATCCAAGGAATTCTTGTTGACCACTGGCGGGCACTGCTTCTGGTCCTCCAGATGCATGGTGCCAAGCAGGCCTCAAGGGGGAAACCAGAGCAGCGTGGGTGGGTGGGAGGCAGAGCACTGGGCTGGACTAGTTCTCATATTCTATTCTTAACATCTCCTTAGCACCTACCATGGCACAGACCACAGCCAGTCACAGGGGTTACAGACACAGAAAACCCCCACTCTGTGCAGGAGGGGCATTATGAGGGCCTCACTGATCCCAGGCCCACCACTGACCACAGAGCCCTGCTCACTGTCCATAACCTCTGAACACACCTGCAGCCAGCCCATCCTCAGAGCACCCAGGCTTGGGGTCGTAACCGTGCGGCACCTTTCCTCAAAACAACAGGCCTAGAATGCCGTCACCACCCACTACAGCCCTCACATTTCCAGGAAGCACACATACTCTTTTGGATATCTACAATATCTTAAGAACTTAACAGCAAAAAAAATGGAACCAACTCCTAATTTCATACTGGGTAATTTAACAATGGAAACAACAATGCTAGTATGAGTGGCAAGAATATTTCTCCTTGCATAAGCTTCTATCAGAGTGGATAAACACTGAGAGTTACCAAAAAGATAAAGTAACCTAACTGTAAACTAAATATCAAACCAATTGTTGACCCAACACAGGGATGCAATCAAGGAAAGATTCAAAGACTTCAAAGGAACTCAGCAAACACAAACCCCGCCTCTTGACCATAAACATCACCTCTAGCATTTACGTGCTACAAAACAGTGAATGGGTTGACCGCTTTATGCCTTTAGTCACAAACTATTCCAAAACAGACAAAGCAAGGCTTTCAAATTCATTGTAGGCAGCCAGCAGTACCCTGATAACAAGACCAGAGAAGGACACTTCCCAAAACGAAAACTACTGGCCAATATCTCTGATGAACGTAGATGGGAAAACCCTCAGCAAAATATTAGCAAACCAAATCCAGAAATACATTTAAAAAAATCCTTCACCATGACCGATTGGGGTTTCTTCCAAAGATACAGGGTGATTCGATATTCAGAAATCAATTCTGATACATCACAGCAATAAGAGAAACGTTTAACAACAGCAACAACAAAAACCCTATATGATCACATCAGTAGATGTACCTGACACCAGTCAAAATGGCTATTATCAGAAAACAACAAAGGGGCACCTGGGTGGCTCAGCTGGTTAAGCGTCCAACTCTTGATTTCAGCTCACGTCATGGTCTCATGGTCATGGGATGAAGCCCTGCATTGGGCTCCATGCTGAGAATGGAGCCTGCTTGGGACTCTCTCTCCCTCTTTCACTGTCCCTCCCCTTCTTGTGCTCACTCTATCTCAATATAAATTAGTAATAAAATTGTTTTTAAAAATACAAGTAATTGTTAGGGAGGATGTGGAGGAAAAGGAACCTTCATCACACACTCACTGTTGGTGGGAATGCAAGCTGGTGCAGCCACTGTGGAAGACAGTATGGAGGTTCCTCAAAAATGTACAAATAAAACTACCTTATGATCCAATAATCTCACTGCTGACTGCCCAAAAAACATAAAAAATATAATAAATCAAAAAGAAATAAGCACCCTTATGTTCATTGCAGCATTATTTAAAACAGCCAAGGTCTGGAAGCAATCCAAGTATTCATCCATAGAAAAATGGATAAACTATAGGATGGACTATCACTCAGCCATAAAAAAAGAAATCTTGCTATTTGCAACATGGATGGGCCCACAGGGTATAAAGTTAAGTGAAAGGAGTCAGAGAAAGAAATACCATAGCATTTCACTCATATATGGAATTTAAGAAACACAAAAAATGAACATAGATGAGAAGAGAAACAAAACAGACTCTTAAATATAGAGATCAGATGGTCACCAGAGGGGAGGTGGGTGAGGGGAGGGGTAAAATAGGTGAAGGGAATTAAGAAAACACTTAATATGGTGAGCACTGAGTAATGTACAGCAAAGCTGAATCACTGTATACCTGACACTAATCTAACACTTGAACTACACTTGAATAAAAAAGAAATGATCCAGGCTGAAGCAAAGAGAAGAAAACCACCTCAGTGACCCATGGGAGAGTATCAAGCCGTCTAACATACGTGCAATGGGAGCATCAGAAGGAGAACAAAGATGCAGACAGCCTTCCATTCTAAAGCAGGGCTCAGATGGAGACATATACCTTGAGATGAAATCTGTGAAATGATTTAAGTCTTCATTTTAAGTTAAAAACAAAAGAGTAAAGTAAAGCCAAAGCCAGAAGAAAGAAGGAAACAAGAATGAAAATCTATTAAGCAGAAAACATAATAGGGAAAGATTTTTAAGTTGATACTTTGAAACAGTTAACATTAACATGCTTAGAAGGAAGCTTAACATGCTTAACTAGCTTAGAAGGATTAACAGTCTAAGGGGAATAATACAAATGAAAACCTATCACCATAGTTTTATAGACACTAAAAATAATTCTATGAACAGTTGTTTCAATAAGTTTGACAATGTTTTAAAAGTCAATACGTTCCTGGAATGAAACAAATTACCAAAACTGACCAGGAAGAAATATACAGTCTGAAGAGATTTTTTATGTATGACAGTAATTGAATCCATAATTTAAAAGCATCCCACAAAGAAAACTCCATGCCACAAGGGCTTTCCTGGTGAATTTGGTCCATCATTTAAGGAGTTTTATCAGACAAAATGGATGCTGCAGCAACTCATTCATGAAAGGATATTCCCAACTCATGTTAGGAAGCCAGCATCATTCCAACACAAAACCAAGCAAAGACATTACAAGAAACAGACACTGCAGACCACTACTGCTCAGGAAATATACACAAACATTCCCAACAAAATATTCAGAAAATTCAATCTCACAATCATGTGAAGTTTGATCCTGGAATGCAATATTGGTTGAACACCTGAAAATTAACACAATTCATCACATTAAGAGATAAAGGAGTAAGACCACAGGATGATTTCAATAGATGCAGAAAAAGCTTTGAAAAAACATCAACATGCATTTATGACAACTCTCAGAAAACCTGATAAAGTGTAGCCACAAAAAACTTACAGGAATCATAATAGTGAAGAGACTGTGCCCCCTAACACTGGGAACAAGGAAAAGAGATACATATTCTGGCCAGTTGTGTTTAACATTTTACTAGAAGTCATAGCTAATGCGATATAAAGAGAAGTACATCCAAGCGACAAAAGTTGGCAAGAGCTAAAACTTGATTGGTAAGTTATGATAACTGTCTATGTAAAAACTCCTAAGCAATCTACCAAAAACAGAACAAAGCCTGGCTAGATCTAATAATCAAATTTAGCAACACTGCAGGATGGGAGGTCAACAGACAAAAATCCATTTTTTCTATGATGTGAACAGTGAATAGTTGAAAAATGAAACAATGCCATTCAAAATAGCATCAAAAAAAAATACTCAGGTAACTTTCAAGAGGTAGAGGAAGCTTCACTGAAAATTCTATCCCATCACTAGGGAAGATCTAAATGAAAAGATCTCTTCTGCTCATGGATTGGAAGATTCAATGTTAAGAGGTCAATTTCTTCTCCAATTTACCTGCAGACCTAAAACAATCTCAAAAAGTACAGCAACATTTTATTGTAGAAACTGGAAAGATGAATGTAAGTTTTACAGGAGGAAACAGGGGACCTAAAGCAGCCAAAACAGTTTTGGAAAGCATAGTTTTGACAGAAAAACTAACAGACCAACAGAATAACAAGCCATGAAGTAGAACCACACTTATAAAATAAAGTTCCAAAAAGAAGTTGCCAGACAATTTAATGTGGAAGGACAATTAACAAGCAGTGCAGGAACAACCAGGTATTTCTACAGAACAGAGGGGAACTTTGCATTCATATATCACTTCACACACAAGAGTTAGAACGAGATGGACCAAAGACCATCCACTGAGATTCTAGAAAACATAGGAGCATTACCTTCATGACGTTGAGATAATTTCTTAGCCGAGAGGAAGAAAGATATAATCACTCAAGTTGTAAAATGTTAAAATATACTTCATCAGAAAAATATAGTATATACATATCCATGGATCAAAGGACACTGGTAAAAAAGTAAAAGGGTAAGCCATTAACTGGAAAAGAAAGTCATAACACATATATCTGACAAAGGACTTACATCTATGGTATATAAACAAATACTACATATAATTTAAAAAGACAAAAAAAAAAAAAGAAAAAGAAACGAACAAAACACCTGAAGGTCTCTTTGCAAAGGAAGATCTAGGACTGTAAACATCACACACAGGCAGACATGTGGAGCCATTTACCTCTCATACCACCAGTAGAGGTGTGGAAAACGAAAACAGCAGAAACCTTCTGTAGGACCAGAAAGTCACTTGAAAAATGAAGAGCTGTATCCAAAACCAGTCTTGTACAAAAAAGTAATAAAGGTGCTGTGTCCAAATAGCCCAAAGCTGAGAAGAACCCAAAAGTCAAGAATTGGAAATAAATTATGTTCACACCCTGCAATACCCTTCAGCGACTAGAGGGGGAGCCTGGGTGTCTCAGTCAGTTGAGCATCTGACTTGATTTCAGCTCAGGTCATGATCTCCTGAGATTAAGCGCTGCATCAGACTGTGCACTGGCAGCACAAAGCCTGCTTTCGATTCTCTCTGCCCCTCCCCGTCTTGCGCTTGCTCACTCTCAAAATAAACTTTTCTGTGGAAAAAAAAACATACTGTTCCCTCTTGTAAGATTTCAGGTCGTCTCGAGTAGAGATTCCTATGCAGAGAATGCACCAGATCCTAGACTCCTCGTCACAGCAGGTCACCCTTACTGAGCAGTCACTATTGTACCGGGCACTATTCTAAGTGCCTCGGGTAGATTAACCACCCAATATCGAGGAACAGTCTCTGTAACATTCACTTTCCTTTTACAGATGGAAAAAGCTGACCCACACATTCACACTGAGGGCCTCACCTGGGAGTTCCTGAATGAAGGCATTCAGTTAGGGACAGTGATCTAGTTCCTGAGAGGACAGGGCTTTGCCACCGGCAAGGTGATGTCACGCTTTGTATTGTACATCAGGTTCATGAGTGAAGGCTGTGGGCTTACAGCCAGTCAAGCCCAGGGTGAAACACAGGTTTTGTGGAGCCCATGTTGTGTGGGTCCTCTAGGAAGAGGGACATGGTGGGACCCCCTGACTGGTGAGGAATGCCCCTTCTTGCCTGGGGACCTCAGGGGATGTGTTCGGGCCATAACGTGTCATCCCACAACCCCACTCACCCGATGAGGGACAAACCCTACACAGCAGGCCGTTGTGGAAGGAATTCAGAACGCTCAGGTCTGATGACATCAGTATGTAAATTTCCCATTTCTCTTTGGAAATCAATTATGAACTGAGTCCATTATTTTTAAGCACATCAGTGTCTGTGTCCATTGCTACATGTGGCCCAAAATAAGAGCCACAGTGCTTTATGGCCCCTGCCTGGGTAGATGTAGGGCAGGCTTGCTTTCCAGGATTCTGTTGGAGATGGGGGGCGGGGGGAACTTGCCATGCTACCATACATGCATGAGTCGCTTCAGTTGCCCATAACATGCCTTTGTGCAAAGGGGAATTCCTTCCCCTGGGCAGAGGCAGCCCCATGTACCCGTGCACTGGCCTAGCGAGCACAAGAGGGCTTGGATTCCATCTCCCACCTGTCACACTGACAAGGCATCCTAGAGCTGCAGGTCAACTCCCCAACCACAAGTGGCACTCTTTACAGAGGCCACAGATTTCCACCGAGGGGAGCTAATAAAAGCCATCAAAATTCCATCTTTCATGTAGAGCTTGGCTATGGTAAACAAGCCTCTTTGAAACTGTACTTCTGATGAAAACCTGTTCAGACAACAAAATATCCACCCCTGGCTAATGGCTAAGGAGTTGCTGTGTGGAGGACACTAGTGATGTGTAACTGGCCTGGCCCCAAGGGTCACAACACTTCATCCCTTGCATGGAGGATCAAGGTAGCACCAAGCCCAGGCAGAGGGCCAGGCCTTGGTTATGTGGGGTTCTCAGAGGAGGGACGGCTTACCTCAGGGACCTTCTGCCCTCATTCTCACACACAAGACTCCAATTTGATCCTGCCCACATTCCCTAGTTCGGCTAAGTCAGTTAAGGCACACTTCTTAAAACCACTCTGAGGGAACAAGAGAAACCCAGTAAGGGTGGGTCTGTGGCCACACAGCTAATCAATCCAAATTCAAACGCAGGGCTTTCAACTGCACATCTGGTGTTCTTCCCACATAGTCCCCCTGCATGGGATCCAAGCCAGGAAGATGCCCCGAATGTCAACAACACTTAAAAGTGTGGTACNTCCTGCATGTGGTGAGGGGGGAGAAGTGTGCAGATGGAGTTACTGTACCCGACATAATCCCAGGATCCTATAGGTCAGAAGGGGGAGTCTGAAGGGGACAGAGGGGCCCAGTGAGGACTCTACCTGCAGGTAAGGGATTTGGAGGAGAAAAGGCCACAAGCCAAGAAATACAGGTGGCTTCCAGAAGCAGGGAAAGGCCAGGAAATGAATCACACCCTAGAGCCTTGAGAAAAGAACCCGGCCCTGCCAACACTTTCATTTAAAAAAATTTTTTTAATGTTTTATTATTTTTGAGAGAGAGAGAGAGAATGCAAGGAGGGGAGGGGCCAAGAGATGGGTAAACACAGAATAGGAAGCGGGCTACAGGCTCTGAGCTGTCAGTACAGGGCCAGACACAGGGCTTGACCTCATGAACAGCAAGGTCATGACCTGAGCCGAAGTCGGCCGCCCAACAGACTGAGCCACCCACGCGCCCCACCACCTTCATTTTTAGTGCAGCAGGGCCTCGTTTCAAGCTTGTGACCAACAGAACTGGAAGAGAAGAAGAAGATCATGGAGTTTATAAGCTGCTATGAAGGTGGAAGCCTGTTCGAGCAGCAACAGGACATGACTTTCCCAGAACCTCCCCAGGCTCCCTGGTGTTGGGTGCACAGGGAACACAAGATCCCAGACAGACTGATAGAGATGGTAGGGGTGCAGCAGGGGGACTTCCTGGGGGTGGCAGTGTTGGGTGCCAGTGACAGGAGGGACTGACTGTCAGACGCCCACGGCCAGCCAAGCCAGCACAAGGTGCCTAGAGAAGGGCGGGCAGTTGGTTCACTGTAGCTGGAGACAGAAGCAGGCCTGGGGCACTGATGGCAGCCACACTGAGGGTCTTGGACCTTGGCCAGTGAGGGCACAGTCCCATTAGGACAGGAAACACGAAGTAGCCCACGCTGTCTGCTGAACAACTCAGCCCAGGAAGACTGGGATAGAGACTCGAGAATCAGAAGAGGTCATCATGCATTCATAGGAAACCTCTGGAGGTGTAGGGAACTTTTGGAGGGTATGCTTTTGTGGTTTTCTTTTTAATACAATTTATTGTCAAATTGGTTTCCATGCAACACCCAATGCTCATCCCAAGAAGTGCCCTCCTCAGTGCCCATCACCCATTTTACCTCTCCCCCACCTCTCCTTTCACCCTCAGTTTGTTCTCTGGATTGAAGAGACTCTTGTGGTTTTCCTCCCTCCCTCTCTGTTTGTAACTATTTTTCCCCTTCCCCTCCCCCATGGTCTTCTGTTAAGTTTCTCAAGATCCACATATGAGTGAAAATATATGATATCTATTTTTCTCTGTTGAGAAGCCATGTTGACAACCAGGAGTTAAGAAACCTAGCCTCTGCCTTCACCTTGGAGTTGTCACATCTCCAGAGGCTACAAACGATTCTTAGTTCGCCTCCTGTAAACTGGGAGGGGACTCCTTCAATGCAGGACCATGGTGACTCAGCAGATGTACCACAGAGCCCTCACACCATTAGAGATGTGCAAGTAGGTTCCACAGTCAGTCCCCAATCTTAGTTTTTAAAGGTTCATGGCTCTGAAGAAGACCTTAAATCTTTCTTGCCTAAAAAAAGCCATGCCTGGAGAGTCCCTCATTACAGCACAGGGGAAGTGGAAGGGTTCAGGGAGCCCATAGCATGGTGGTCACCATCAGAGTTGGTGTTAGACAGTTCACTTATCTAACAAAGAGCAAAGGGCGAAAGGCCAAAGGCAAAGGAGATGACAAACAAGGAAGAGAAGGAATTAGAATGGGTCCTAGGATGGATGGTTTTCCCAAGAAACTAAAAATCTCCTTGTTGAGGCAATTATTTGGCATCGAAAGTGTTCTTAAAGTTTCTAGGTTAGAAGGCTAAATTCTGGGAACATCCAGGAAGATAAAATAAAGGTTAACCACAATAGGCCACAAATTTTTCTCCAAGAAAAATTAAGAATAACTCACAATCTGAAGGATTTTGAGAGCAGAAGCCCTGAGTTAACAATTTACACCCAGGCAAACTGTTATTTGTGCATAAAGCAGAAGAAAGGACATTATTGGAAGGTTAAGGCAAGAGCAAAGAAAAACAATTAACAAGCGGGTCTAAACCATCATACTAAAACACAATCCAAAGCTGCAATAGACAGAGCCGTGGGAGGTCAACCTAAGAATTAACCCTCCAATCAATGGAACTGAATAGCTTTAAATTGGGCCCCCAGTAGAATTTTGTGCAAGTTTGGTACAAAGATTCCTGGGATCACTATTTTTCAGGCATGTACTGGTGGCTGAAACACACACAAGAACTATATCAGAAACAAAGTATACAGTGTAGAATACAACCCATCCTGGAGAACCATTTATACGTGAGAGCAAAGTAGGCAGATGGTAGACACACCCAAAAAGATGCAATAGGAAATTTAAGAATTGGATGGCAATGCAACTTATAAAAAGACGTTAGAGAGACCAGGATCAATCTTTCCTGATTAGCAAAAGCCTCATTAATGGGATGCTATGTGTTCGTGAAGGAGAAGACGATTACAGAAATGGAAGTCCTTCTTTCTCAAGTCATTTCATAAATGTAATACAGCCCCTGTCAAAGTCCCAGTAAGATTTTTCATGGAGTTTGACCAGATTATTCTGAAATTCAAAACAACAGTCAGGACCAATTTTGGGAAAACAGAAACAAATGAGATTGATCAGACCAGACACCAAAAAGAGATTACAAAGCAGAAATATATGTAACTATGAAAGACAACACAGACCTGGGGGGGCGGGGGGTTATTATGTTAAAGGAGGGATTTCACAGAAGCAGAGAAAGACTCTTACATTAACTTGTGTGGAAACAATTGGTTGTACTTATTTAAGAAAAAAAAAAAAGTTGGAGCCTACCTCATGACCCACAGAACTAAGTTTTAGTGAAAACTAAAAGGATTACAATAAAATGAACAAATGTTTAGAATGTTAGGGTTTTAAAGACCTTTACAAATAAAAGGCTTTAAAAGCCCCGGAAGAGAAGACTGGAATATGTGAGCGTATGAAGACGTTAGTGTTCCAAGGAAGGAAAGCACAGTTCACGGATGCCCGCATGGCTCAGTGAGGATAATATGTGAATCTTGATCTCAGGGTTGTGGGTTCAAGCACCATGCTGGGTGTAGAGATTACTTAAAAGTAAAATCTTAAAAAAGTTAAAAAAGAAAAGTTCAAAGGCAAGGAATATTCCCCAGAAGATATTAGCACATGTGACAAGTTATCCAAAATCATTATATAAATATACATTTGATGGGGGCGGGGGGAGAAAGGATCTAATGTTGAAAAAATGCTTTCAGTCAGGTGCACCTGGTAGCTCAGTCGATTGAGCTTCCTGACTTTTGATTTCGGCTCAGGTCATGATCATGGTTTGTGAGCCTGAGCGCCACATCAGGCTTTCAGCTGTCGGTGCAGAGCCCTCTTTAGATCCTCTGTCCCCCTTTCTCAGCCCCTCTCCCATTTGTGTTCTCTCTTGTTCACTCTCAAAAATAAACATTAAAAAAAATTTTAATGGGGCGCCTGGGTGGCTCAGTTGGTTAAGCATCTGACTTCGACTCAAGTCAGGTTCTCACAGTTCGTAGGTTCGAGCCGCGCATCGGGCTCTGTGCTGACAGCTCAGAGCCTGGAGCCTGTTTAAGATTCTGTGTCTCCCTCTCTCTCTGACCCTCCCCTGCTCATGCTCACTCTCTCTCTCTATCAGAAATAAAAAATAAATATTTTAAAAAATTTTAATGATTTCATACATATATGGAATTTAAGAAAGAAAACAGTAGGGGAAAAGCACCCTCCCCAAAGCAGCTGAAGAAAAAGTGGGAAAGTGGGAAAACACCCCCAGGGAATGAACCAAAAAGGGAGACAGGAAAAAGGAGAGGGTCTAAATTCCATTAAGACTCTACAAACTGAAGGATCACTGAGTCTGAAACTCCACAGCTCAATACCTGGGCGGTACTCTGGTGGGAAAGAAGATTCCTCAGGAGCAGAGTGAAGTCTGGGGGCTCCTCAGGCCACACGGAGAGAGACAGTTTGGCTGCTAGGAGGACATTTGGTAGAGACTGTGTGGCCACCCCAGAGGCAAAGGCCACAGCAGACCCCAGAGAACAACCACATTCACTTGTGCTGGAACAAGGTCGTTAAGGGTGGAGCTGATGCCAGATGTGTGTTGTGACTTATCATAATCCCTGAAATGCTGCTGCTCCATGATGGCGTGGCATTTTTCTGGGGCTGGCCGGCACTCAGTCGCAGTCTCCGGGCATCAGCAGCTGCACGGTCCCGCAAACGTTCCTGGGTGTGGTAGCATCCAGACATTGCTCGGTGAGACCCTCCCACAGAGGATCAGAACGGGTCAAAGCCACAGTTCCTCAGAAGTGAGGGGTCTGGAAATACAGCCACGTCTGAGATAAAATGCAGGATGACGTGCCGGCTGGCAACCTAACAGTTTGGTCATCGACAGTGTAAAAGCAGAGTGGATGGAAGCCAGAGACAATGGGCAGGTGTGTGATTTCTGGTCAAGGAGAACAGAGTTCCGATACTAGAGACTAAGTAGCTGGGTGATGCCATTTTCACTCCTTCTGTGCGTGCGCATACACGCCTGCAACCACCGCAACAATCCACCCCAGTAAGCTAAGCAGCGCCATCTAGTGGAGAGCGGGGCTTACTGTAATGGCTGAGCCAACCTCTCCAGGAACACAAGTCTTTCTCTCTGCTTACTTTACAGAGTATAAAGTGCTTCATAGTTTGACTTCTAGAGAAAAATGATGTAATTTCAGTTGTATTTGAGTCTGTTCACTGGTCCATCTCTTCAATTTTCTTTTTTTTTCTTTTCGTTTCTTTTCTTAAACACAGAAAGAGAAAAAATTTATTTTTGGTTTCACTTTTTATTAGAAATATTTCTCTTTATTTTTTCCAGTTTATTTTTACTTTCTTGTAAAATTTTCAAATTCTATTTCACTTCCATCATTTCATTTTATTTTATTTCACTGTATTTATTTTTTTCAAATTTTCTAATGTTTCCTTTTTCCCCCTTTTTTTCCCTAATCTATCAAGCTCCTTTTTTAAAAAAAAACTTTTTTTTAATGTTTTATTTATTTCTAGGAGAGAGAGAGAGAGACAGCGTGAGCAGGGGAGGGTCAGTGAGAGAGGGATTCACAGACTCTGAAACAGGCTCCAGGCTCTGAGCTGACAGTCAGCACAGAGCCTGACACGGGGCTCGAACCCATGAACCGCGAGATCATGACCCAAGCGAAAGTGGGACGCTTAACGGACTAAGCCACCCAGGTGCCCCATATCAAGCTCCTTTTAACACCCAGAACAAAACATACCTAGGATCTAGCATCATTTATTTGATTTATTTGTGTGTGCTGTTTTTGTTTTTTTATTCTAGGGGCGCCTGGGTGGCTTAGTCGGTTGAGCATCTGACTTTCGCTTAGGTCATGATCTCGCAGTTCGTGGGTTCGAGCCCCACGTCGGGCTCTGTGCTGACTGCCAGCCCAGAGCCTGGAGCCTGTTTCAGAGTCTGTGACTCCCTCTCTCACTGACCCTCCCCTGCTCACTCTGTCTCTCTCTCTCTCTCTCTCCTAGAAATAAATAAAACATTAAAAAAAATTTATTTTTTTATTCTAAATTTTTAACCTTATTAATTCCTTTTCTTCCTTCAAAATGATGAACCAAAGGAATTCACTCCAAAAGAAAGAGCAGGAAGAAATGACAGCCAGGGACTTAATCAATACAGATACAAGCAAGACATCTGAACCAGAATTTAGAATCATGATAATAAGAATACTACTGGGATTGAAAATAGATTAGAATCCCTTTCTGTGGAGATAAAAGGAGTAAAAGCTAGTCAGGATGAAATAAAAAATGCTATAACTAAGCTGCAATCTCAAATGGATGCCATGGCGGTGAGGATGGATGAGGCAGAGCAGCGAATCACTGATATGGAGGACAAACTTATGGAGAATAATAAAACAGAAAAAAGAGGGAGACTAAAGCAAAAGAGCACAATTTAAGACTTAGAGAAATCAGTGATTCATTAAAAAAGAACAACATCAGAATCATAGGGTTCCCAGAACATGAAGCGAGAGAAACATGGGTAGAAGGGTTATGTGAGCAAATCATAGCAGAAAACTTTCCTAACCTGTGGAAAGATGAAAATCCAGGAAGCACAGAGAACTCCCATTAGATTCAAGAAAAAACCGACCATCAACAAGGCATATCACAGCCAAATTCATAAAACACTCAGGCAAGGAAAAAATCATGAAAGCAGCAAGGGAAAAAAGTCCTTAACCTATGGGGGAAGACAGATCAGGTTTGCAGCAGACTTATCCATAGAAACTTGGCAGGGCAGAAAGGAGTGGCAGGATATATTCAATGTGCTGAATCAGAAAACTATGCAGCTAAGAATTCTTTATCCAGCAAGGCTGTCATTCAAAATAGAAGAAGAGATTGAAAGGTTCCCAGACAAACAAAAATTCATGACCACTAAACCAGCCTTGCAAGAAATTTTAATGTGGAATCTCTCAGGGGAGAAAAGACCAAAAAAATAAAAATAAAAAAAAAGGACCCAAAGCAACAAAGACTAGAAAGGACCAGAGACGACCACCAGAATCTCCAACTTTACAAGAATCATAATGGCAATACATTCCTATCTTTCAATTCTCACTCTAAATGTCAATGGACTGAATGCTCCAATCAAAAACATAGGGTAACAGAATGGGTAAGAATATAAGATCCATCTATATGCTGTTTACAAGAGACCCACTTTAGACCTAAAGACACCTTTGGATTGAAAGTAAGGGGATGGAGAACCATCTATCATGCAAACAGTGGACAAAAGAAAGCTGGAGTAGCCAAATCAGACCAGCTAGATTTTAAAATAAAGAGTGTAACAAGAGATGAAGAAGGGTATTATATAATAATTAAGGGGTCTATCATCAAGAACTAACAATTGTTAACATTTACACTCCAAGTGTGAAAGCACCCAAATATATACATCAATTAATCACAAACATAAAGAAACTCATTAATAATAATACCATAATAGTCGGGGACTTCAACACACCTCTTCCAGCAATGAACAGATCATCTGAACATAAAATCAACAAGGAAACGGGGCTTTGAATGACACACTGGACCAAATGGATTTAACAGATATATTTTGAACATTTCATCCTAAAGCAAGAGAATATGCATTCTTCTCCAGTGCATATGGAACGTTCTCCAAAATAGATCACATACTGGGACACAAATCAGCCCTCAACAAGTACAAAAAGAGTGCATATTTTCATATGAAACTTATTTCATATGAAATAAGATTGCATATGAAACTCGAAATCAACCACAAAAAAAAATTTATAAAGGTACCAAATACTTGGACGCTAAAGAACATCTAACTAAAGAATGAATGGGCTAACCAAGAAGTTATGGAAGAAATTAAAAAGTACATGGAAGCCAATGAAAATGATAATAACACAGCCCAAAATCTGTTAGACATAGCAAAGGCGGTCCTAAGAGGAAAGTATATAGCAATCCAGGCTTTCCTAAAGAAGAAAGAAAGATCTCAGATACACCACCTAACCTTATATCTCAAAGATCTGGAAAAAGAACAGCAAATAAAACCCCAAAACAGCAGAAGACAGGAAATAATAGAGATTAGAGAAGAAATCAAGGCCATCGAAACCAAAAAAAACACAAAAAACAAAAACAAAAACAAAAACAGTAGAACAGATCAACAAAACCAGAAGCTGGTTCTTTGAAAGAATTAACAAAATTGATAAACCACTAGCCAGCCTGATCAAAAAGAAAAAGGAAAGGACCCAAATAAATAAAATCAAGAATGAAAGAGGAGAGATCACAACCAACATGGCAGAAATACAAACAATGATAAGATAAATATTATGAGCAATTATATGCCAATAAAATGGGCAATCTGGAAGAAATGGACTAATTTCTAGAAACATATAAACTACCAAAGATGAAAGGAAGAAATAGAAAATTTAAACGGACTCATAACCTGTAAAGAAATCGAGTTAGTAATCAAAAGTCTCCAAAAAAACAAGAGTCCAGGGCCAGATGGCTTTCAGGGGGATTCTACCAAACATTTAAAGAAGAGATGGGGTGCCTGGGTGGTACAGTGGGTGGAGCGTCTGACTTTGGCTCAGGTCATGATCTCATGGCTTGTGGGCTCGAGTCCCGTGTCAGATTCCATGCTGACAGCTCGAGCCTGGGGCATGTATCAGATTCTGTGGCTCCCCCTCTCTCTGCCCCCTCCCCCACTTGTCCTATGTCTCTCTCTGGCTCAAAAGTAAATAATCTATTTTTAAAAATATAAATAAATAAAAAACAGTTAACACCTAGTCTCTTGAAGCTGTTACAAAAAATAGAAATGGAAGGAAAACTTCCAAACTCTTTTAATGAAGCCAGCTTTACCTTCATTCCAAAACCAGACAATGACCCCACTAGAAAGGAGAACTATAGACCAATTTCCTTGATGAACATGGATGCGAAGATACTCAGCAGGGTATTAGTCAACCAGATCCAACAATACATTAAGAAAATTATTCACCACGACTAAGTGGGATTTATACCTGGGATGCAGGGCTGGTTCAATATCCACAAAAACAATCAATGTGATGCATCACATCAATAAAAGAAAGGACAAGAACCACATGATCCTCTCAATAGAGGCAGAGAAAGCATTTGACAAAATATAGCATCGTTTCTCGATAAAAACTCTCAAGAAAGTAGGGATAGAAGGATCATACCTCAAGATCATAAATCCATATATGAAAGACCCAACATTAATATCATCCTCAATGGGGAAAAACTGAGAGCTTTCCCCCTAAGGTCAGGAACAAGACAGAGATGCCACTCTCGCCACTGTTGTTCAACATAGAATTGGAAGCCTTAGCCTCAGCAATCAGACAACACAAAGAAATAAAAGGCATCCAAATCGGCCATGAGGTCAAACTTTCACTCTTCGTAGATGACATGATACTCTCTATGGAAAACCCAAAAGATTCCACCGAAAACCTGCTAGAACTGATCCATGAATTCAGCTAAGGGGCAGGATATAAAATCAATGCACAGAAATCGGTTGCATTCCTATACATTAACAATGAAGCAACAGAAAGAGAAATCAAAGGAATCGATTCCATTTATGATTGCACCGAAATCCATAAAACACTTAAGAATAAATCTAACCAAAGAGGTGAAAAATCTATACAATGAAAACTATAGAAAGCTCATAGAAGAAATTGAAGAAGGCACAAAAAAATGGAAAAATATTCCATGGTCCTGGATATGAAGAACAAATGGTGTTAAATGTCAATGCTACCCAAAGAAATCTACATATTCAAACAACTCCCATCAAAATAACACCAGCATTCTTCATAGAGCTAGAACAAACAAACCTAAAATGTGTATGGAACCAGAAAAGACCCCGAAAGGCTGAAGCCATCTTGAAAAAGAACACCAAAGCAGGAGGCTTCCCAATCCCAGACTTCAAGCTGTATTTCAAAGCTGTAATCATCAAGATGGTATGGTACTGGCACAAGAACAGACAGATCAATGGCACAGCATAGAGAATCAGAAGTGGACCCACAAATGTATGTCCCACTAATCTTGGACAAAGCAGGAAAGACTATCCAATGGAATCAAGACAGTATCTTCAACAAGGGGTGCTGGGAAAACTGGACAGTGACATGCAGAAAAATGAACCTGGACCACTTTCTTATACCCTACACAAAACTAAACTCAAAATGGATGAAAGTCCTAAATGTAAGACAGGAAGCCATAAAAATCCTGGAGGAGAAAGCAGGAAAAAACTTATTTGACCTTGGCCACAGCATCTTCTTACTCAACATGTCTCCAGAGACAAGGGAGACAAAAGCAAAGATCGGACCTCATCAAAATAAAAAGCTTCTGCACAGCAAAGGAAACAATCAGTAAAACTAAAAGGTAACCGATGGAATGGGAGAAGACATTTGCAAATGACATATCAGATAAAGGGTTAACATCCAAACTCTATAAGGAATGTACCAAACTCAACACCCAAAAAACAAAGAATCCAGTGAAGAAATGGGCAAAAGACATGAATAGATACTTCTCCAAAGAAGACACCCAGATGGCCAACCGACACATGAAAAAATGCTCAACATCACTCATCATCAGGGAAATACAAATCAAAACCACAAGGAGATACCACCTCACACCTGTCCGAGTGGCTAACATTAAGGACTCAGGCAACAACAGATGTTGTCAGAGAACGAGGCTCTCTTTTGTACTGCTGATGGTAATGCAAACTGGGGCAGCCACTCTGGGAAATGGTAGGGAGGTTCCTCAAAATATGAAAAATAGAACTACCCTAGGACCCAGCAATTGCACTACTACGTGTTTATCCAAGGGATACTGGTATGCAGTTTCGAAGGGGCACATGCACCACAATGTTTATAGCAGCACTATCGACAACAGCCAAAGTATGGAAAGAACTTGAATGTCCATCAATGGATGAAAGGATAAGAAGATGTGCCATATAGATACAATGGAGTATTACTTGGCAATCAAAAAGAATGAAATCTTGCCAGTGCAACTATGTGGAAGGAACTAGATGGCACGATGCTAAGCAAAATGCATCAATCAGAGAAAGACAAATATCATATGACTTCACTCATATGAGGACCTTAAGATACAAAACAGATGACCATAAGGGAATGGAAGCAAAGATAATATAAAAACAGGGAGTGGGACAAAACATAAGAGACTCTGGAATATGGAGAACAAATGAGATTACGGGAGGGGTTGTGGGAGGGGGCATGGCTCAATGGGTGAGGGGCATTAAGGAATCTACTCCTGAAATCAATGTTGCACTCTATGCAAACTAACTTGGATGTAAATTTTAAAAAATAAACTAAATCGGGGCGCCTGGGTGGCTTAGTTGGTTAAGCGTCCGACTTTTGCTTAGGTCATGATCTCGCGGTTCGTGGGTTCAGGCCCCGCGTCGGGCTCTGTGCTGACTGCCAGCTCAGAGCCTGGAGCCTGTTTCAGTCTGTGACTCCCTCTCTCTCTGACCCTCCCCTGCTCACGCCGTCTCTCTCTCTCTCTCTCTCTCCTAGAAATAAAAAAAAAAATTAAAAAAAATAAAAAATAAACTAAAAAAAAAAAGAAGAAGATCCAGCCACGTGGGGGCCACTCCCTCCGGGCAGCTCTTTTCTGGAGACACAGCCTGTGTCCCCACTCTCCGCAGTCCCCACTGCTCCCTAGGCTTCCCCCTGCCTCCCCACACCCAGCCTCTGGAGACACCTGAGTTTGCTATCCTCCCCGTAGCCTCGTGGAGCTTCTCTTCCTCACCTGGGCATGAGCCCCAGCAGTGCCCGGCCTGCCCTGGCCCCTAGCCGGGGGCTCAGGGGGCTGAGAATGCAGCCCTCAAGTCTGGCCCTGCAGAGGCAGCTGAGAAGGGGAGGAGGTGGGCCAAGCCTGGGAACAGGGCTCTGGGAAGTATCCCCAAGGTGTGCCATGGCTTCTGACTTCCCTCATACATCCCTCCTTCAGGCATATGCAGACCCCAGCTGTGCGGGCAGGTGAGGTCCCAAGGTCCACACAGCAGCAGACACCTGGCCCAATGCCGCAGCTCTGGTGGCTCACAAAGCACCATGTCCTGTGACCTGGGTGTGGCCAGGCCCATCCACAGGGAGACAAGGGGCTTGCCCAAGTTCATGCATGCGAACAGGGCTTAGACCCTTGGTGTGCCTGTATAAGGCTGCCCCTCCAAGGGCATGCCATCGCCCCGGGAGACTGCTCATCAGGCAGTTACAGTCAGCTGAGCTGAGTACACACGGGGTGCGCCTGTCACAGTGGGGGGTGGGCAGGGAGCAGGCAGGGTCGGAGGAGCAGAGTCCTGAAGGGTGGGAGCTTTGCAAGCTGGTGTGGAGAGGTATTCCTGCCCGAGGACCCAGCTTCTGCAAAGGCCCAGGGGTGCGATGCAGTGTGGGCGAAGGGCTCGCTTGCTAAGGCAGGAGAAACGGGGTGAGACATGTGACACTGAGCACACTTGCTCCCACGTGTGGAAGCCCCCAGAGTCCCCCTCCCCCTGGCTCCATCCAGGTCCAAGCAGCTCTGCCTCCATCTCTCCATTCATCTCTTGCCCAAGGCCCAGCCACCAGTTCATCCCCTCAGCATCTTGTGCTGCCGTATTGTCCTGTCCTGGCTCGGACACAACAGATGGATTCACGCCCTTGAAGGGATCACTATTTCTCTCATTACAGAGAGAGACCATCCTGACATGTCCTCAAATTTAAAAAAAGTTAAAATTGAAAAAGAAATCCAGACTGTTAAGGGTCTAAATGAGCACGGGAAGAAAAGAAGTTTCCTCAGTTCCAAGAGAGAGGGTCCGAGAGGGAGGAGGCGGACTTGAGCCACACGTGGCCTGTGTCTCTTCAGTATTTGGTCTATCATCACATTTTCTGAGCCCCTTCCTGCATCTGGCCCAGAGCCCTTACAGAGCTCACAGCCTGGAGAGGGTGACCACAGCCCTGGGCTGGTGGGGGGCGGTCTTGGTGAGGCCAGAGGGGGTGTGTGGGAGGGGGTGGAAACCAAGAAGGGCTTCAAGGAGGAGGTGACTTGTGCACTGGGTCTCCTAGGATGAGCCATCGTCTGGCCAAGGTGAAGGAGTGGGAATATATGATGAATGAACAAATGAATGAACTAGTGAAGGACTGAAGGGGTGTTCCCCTAACAGAGAGCAAAGAGGAGCGGCCAGCCCAGGAGTGCAAACACAAGGCACCCCGAGTGGGGGGGCAGGGTGGTGTGGTAACTGCCTCACACCTGCCTTCGTGGCCCTCTCACTGCCACAACTAGCCTCAGCTGGCTGCTTGGGAGCCCTGCTCGGCCCTCTGCTCAGGGACACTGCTTGTCATTCCTAGCAACATCCCCCTGGGAGGCCTCAGAATCCGCATGGGTCCTTGTACCCACCTCCTGGGGGTCTGTGAAGAGGGGATGTTCGGTGTGCAGCCCGAGGCTGAAGAGGGAGGAGGAGAAGGGTGGAGGGGAGCCCCACAGTGGTGGGGTCGTGGGGTGAGGTGTGTCAGAGGGGTGCAGCGGAGAAGGGTCCTGTGTCCAGCCCCAGGCACCAGCTGGAGATGGCTTTCATCACCAAGGGGGACATGGAGAGGACAGGAGGCAGTCCTAGTCACCCAGACGGGAGGAACTGGACATGGACAAAGGTGTCATGGAGGCTCAGGGTCAGAACTCCTGACCCAGATGACACCGGGTGGGGCATGGCGAAAGGGGCTGGAGGACACCAGGGACATTCCTTAACTGGGCTTGTTGAGGCAGAGACCCTCATGTTTCCTTCACAGCTTCCCGATGCCTAACACACCTGGGCCCAGGGAAGCCTCTCTGTAAACACATGCAGACCTGACCCAAAGGCACCCATTTCCACTTGAAGCCACTGGAAGAGAACAGGCTGAGTTCAACAGACTGATAACCCAGACTCGGGTTAATCAGCCGGAAAGGTGAAACCAGCGATGACCAAATGAACACAATACAGACTGGAGGCAAAGCTCAGATTCCACACTAATAATCAGGACACATGCAGCCTTCTGTGGCCTCAGGGCCTTTGCCCTCGCTCTTCTCTCAATCTGGAACTCTGCCCAGTGCATCACTTGCTCCCTAAACACCTTTAGGAATTGGCACCAGCATGCCTCCAGACTTTATTTTTCTCCACTGTATACACCACCACCTGACTTCGTGTATATTTACTTGTTTTCTGTGTCTCTCCCAGTAGACCATTGGTGACATGAGAATGGAGATCCCTGCCGGCTCAGCCACCGCTGTACCCTGGTGTCTGGAACCAGCCCGGCAGGCGAGGGCCTCAGTGAACGTGCCCCAGGTGAGTGAATGTTGTGGACCCCAGACAAGAATTCCCTGGGTGTTCTAAGGGCAGTTGATTCACTGTTTATTGAGCCCCTACTATGTGCTTGGCACTGACCCAGGCTGTAGACACAGCAATGAATGAGAAAAAACAAAACACACAAAAAACAACCAAACCAAACCAAATAAACCCCACACACCTCTGCCCCCTGCTCCTGGGGCGTAGGCACTGTGGAGGGGAGGCCGTGGACACAGCGTGTTAGAAGGGCGCTGTGCAGCAGGGGAAAGCACAGGACTCAGGAAGCTCAGAGGAGCCAGCGTGGGGCTGGGGGACCTGGGGGCCAGCCAGGGCAGGGGTGGGGGAGCAGTGGAGAGAGAAGAGATTGCACAGGACCTCGTGCTGACTGTGAGGACGCTTCCTCCGGAGAGGGGAGCCATGGCCAGGCGCCAAGCAGGCATGGGGCCCTGAATGCCCTGAAGGGATGCTGTGGGTCATGGCGAGGGAGACAAGGGGTGGGAGACCCTGTCCCTGGGGGTTGGGCAGGTGGGGCTGGTTCCTCTGAGGAGGTGACACTTGTGATGAGGCCAGTGTGTGCCTCTCTGACTGACATGACTTGTTCTGAGTCACTCTGACTTGGCCTCTCTCGCTTGTCACCACCTCATCTCGCCCCCAGGAAGAATTCTCCTTCTAGGGGTCCAAGGCCAAAGAGAAACTAACCAACCCAGAGCCCACACCCCACCACCTCCTTTATGTGTCAGGCTCTGCTCCTTCGGGCCACTGTCTACCTGCTGGAATCACCCCAGGGCCAGGTACCAGGTCATTCGGGACAGTCCCCAGCCCCAGAGTCCTGAAAGTATCCACACTAGCCAGTCCTAAGCCTGCCACCCTGCCTCACTTGTTCCCTCCTGCAGAAACCACCATAAAGGCGCCCATCACTACTGTCCATCCTCCTGGGGCTTCTTCACGGGGCCCCGCACAGTGTGGCCCGCCCCTTCTTCTTGGGAACCATGAGTAACAAAACGTTTTCAAAGGCATCGTCTCCTGATCTGTAGGCCTTACTGAGCTTCAGATTTTACCCGCATACACTTTATTTTAAAGCAGTGCCACCAGGCTGTGCAGACAAGAAGAGTCAACCAACAAATGGACTGTAGACTTTTTTACAACATCTCCCACAAAGTTCATGTTACTAAAAGCCCTTTCCCCCTGTAAAACGGCAGTTTCCGGAAGAGTGGAGGGCATATAGGAAAGGACACTGAACAGACCATGCACATGGGAAGTCCTAAGGATCAGCCTCCCCAGACCTAGAGCTCAGACCCAGTCTTCACCAAGTCCTGGGCTCTACTTCCTCCTGTGTGCGCTCTCTGGTTGGTTTCAAATTCGCTTTTTAAGCTTGTCCACTTAGCAGGGAACTTTTCGGCTCCAAACTCATCTTTCTAGCAATAAGCAAGTGACACCGTGCACGAGACGGCCTGTTGCCGGAGTTATTGACTTAGAATCTGCAGCTATTAGCAGGGCAAGAGTCAGCACAGCGTATTTCAAACCCAGCCGCCTCTCTGGGAGAGGGCGGGAATGCGTGAGTGTGGGAGGAAGGAAGAGGTAGTCCCTGGAAGATACTCGCTGGGCTCTGTATGCTGGGAGCGTGGATCCCCTGCGTGTCCAGAGAAGCTGCTGGAGAGGGGAGGGCTGGAGCCAAACTTGGTTGCTCACCCCATGGAAGGGAGGGCTGAGAATTTCAGAGGGCTATGCTTCTGGGAGCAGCCTGACCCCAAGGAACCACACAGAGAAGTTGGCCCCAAAATTGCCGTACTGGTTACGACAGTGTTCAGCTGCTGTCACAGAGGTTCCACGGTGAGTTTGCATCTCTCTCCTGCTTGGTCCAGAGGCAGACAGTCCAGGGAGGGCCTGGCAGGGCTGCTCCAGGAAGCTCCTCTTCCCGAAGCCTTGTCATCCCAGGAGTTGCCCTGGTCCACACAGGACATGATGGGGCTCACACTCCCAGCAGCAGGACAGGGAGAGAAGCACAAAGGGCCTGCTTCTCTCTGCCTGGAGACATCCCAGAAGTCCAACTCACTTCACTTCCCATCCGGGGTGTGGAGAGGGGAGCTGCTCACACAACCACCCCTGCCGCAGAGGATGCTGGGAACGCTGCAGTCCTGGGCAGCCACGTGCACAAAGTCGGGTGTCTGGGTACTCGGAGAAGTGGTTAATGCCACTGGGGACCACATGGACATGTCTGTCGCATCCATTTTAATGATCTCTCCCAGCACTGACCACTTTCTACTCTGAGCTCATGTTTTATGAGAGACTGTTCCTCACACAAACTGCATGAAGTAATTCATAATTCAGGAGCCAGTTGAAAACCCACCAGTGGTGTCAAATCGCCGAGGGGCTCCATTACTGACTCTGGGGCTCCCCACCCAGAGCCCACTGTGCACGTGCAGCCAAGGGTGTCTTGTGTAGTGGAAGTCGTCTTGTGGTCCCTGCTCATGGGACTCCTAAGCCACCTTGGGGGGCCCTTACCCACACTTCCTCTCCCACACAGGCTGGTTCACGGGACTTTGTGACCCTGTTGTGAACTCTTGGTCACACTCAACACAGGCCACAGGACCAAAATGTTCCCTTTGGTCCTTCTGAAAATGTGAGCCAAGGAAGGTAGTGGAGGACAGTAATACCCAATATCTGCATTTGAAAAAAATCTTTTTTTAGCATTTGTTTATTTTTGGGAAAGACAGAGACAGAGTGAGAGCTGGGGAGGGGCAGAGAGAGAGAGAGGAAGACAGAATGCAAAGCAGGCTCCAGGCTCAGAGCTATCAGCTCAGGGTCTGATGGGGGACTCAGACCCAGCAACTGCAAGATCATGACCTGAGCGAAAGTCGGCCACTCAGCGAGTCAGCCACTCACCCGGGCTCAACCGCCATCTCTGCATCTCTGCCCTGCAGTCGTCCTGGGACTAGTCCCTTAAGTCATTTTTTCGTTTCGTTGTTCTGGTGAGTTCCCTACTACTACATCACCCCGCGCTCCACCACCTGGGACATAAACAGCCCCAGTTCTGTGCGGGGAGGATGCAAACAGAGGATCTGTGATACATGTTTCTGGAGCATCAACTTTATTCCAAGATTTTCATGACGCACTCCCTCCTCCCCATGTGAAAAACATAAGAGCAGGAGAGGAATGAGATGGCTCAGGAAAATCAGTCCAGTCTCTAAAGCTTCGCCCAGTTGGGGTCAGACAAACAGACCTGCACCTAGGGTGGCCTCTCCTCCTGTAGGCCGTGGACATAGTAAACCCCCTCAATTGCAATCCGCTGCAGAGAACCCTGAGGGGTGCACACAGTCCCACGGTCCACAGGACCCAATCTTCTTCCTGGGCCTCCTTGTCCACACAGGGTAAGCATCATGCATCACACACCAGCCCGTGTCGGGTCCAGCCGCTGGCCACTCTCCTGTGCCTCTCTCCAGGCTTCCTGAGCTCTGCATCTTTCCCTCCACTTCAAAGCAGGGACGGGGAACCTGGGTGGGCCTCAGTCTCTTAAGCGTCCCACTCTTTGCTCAGGTCATCATCACAGTGTTGTTACCTGCAGCCCCGCATGGGGCTCTGTGCTGACAGCACACACTGGGCTTGGGCTCTCTCTCTGCCCCTCCCCCACTAGCACAGTCCCTCTCTCTCAAAGTAAACATGTGTTGAAGTTTCTTTCAACTTAAAACAAAATAATATATAAAGTCATGGGCCGTGGCTCTGTCCCAAAAGTTTAAATTTACGTTTCTTAAGCATATTTCTTTGAATGAATGTATTAGTTGATGAACGAAATTGACTTTTCTCTCTGGTTCTAGGGTGATTCTCCCTGGCTCTCAGCAGTCACTCCCACTTGTGTCTGTGCCCCATGACTGACGCTGGGCCCTTCTGACTCCCCCTAGGGATCTGCTGCTACTGCTGATGCCAGTGCCTGACAAGGTGCCAAGGCTCGTAGGGGGGGAGGGGCGGGCTGGGGCTGGAGGAGAACTTTCCAGGGCTCTGCTGGGAGGCTGAACCCGGGCTCCAGGAGGGCTTGCAGGGCTATGCAGAGAAGATGGGCTATAGCTTGAGGAGGGAGTCCCAGATGTCCACAGGGAGTTGGGCTCTTGTGCTGATCCTGGATTCTAGGCTGAGTGGGAGACTGTTTAGTTCTGATTCTCCTTGAGGTCTGTTCCTTGTCTTCTAGGTCTTCCCAATAATTGATTTTGATGGTGTCATCGCTTTTGATTCTGGTCTCTTTGGCGGTCTTAAAGGACCCCAGGGAGAATGCGCTGGAGCTGGAGGGGGAGGCTGGGGTGGGGCTCCAGGAGTTGGCTGGGTTCAGTGAGCTGATCATGGCCTCTAGGCTGGGTGGGCCAGAGTCTGGCCATTTTGCCATCACTTGAGGTGTAAGGGGGTCCTTACTGTCATCGGGTGTCTCAACGGAAGGCTAACCTTCCTCCCACCCTGTATTTTCTCTTTTGTCTCTTCCTCTCTGTCCTTTGTGGATNCCCCCCCCCCCCCAGGCCCCACACATCTGTGAGAGGAAATGGGTCTTCCTGACACAGGAAGAGTCGGGGGGTGGCAGGAGTGGGGCTCTCCCAGAATGTGTGGAGTTTGTAGTCCACAAACTGGATGCTCAGGCCAAAGCCTTTGTGCGCTACCTTGAGATCCCGGTCAAAGAGCAGTTGCTCGAGCTCCATGTCCCTGGGGAAGACACCTTGTTGGTGGCAGCACTCCAATATGTCTATCAGCTGACAGAATTTGTTGGGAACGTCCTCAGCCACACGGCCCCAGGGTGGGCAGGCATCCTCCAGGTGGTCTCTCGTGACACGCTCTGTAAACAGGAGTAAGGTCTCACTAGTGTTCATCACCTGAAGGGATGTGACAATGTTTCGGTGGTTCGATGTCTTTATGTTCCAGACTTTGCAATAAAGTCCCTGGAGGCCAGTGGAGTCCTGCTGGGTCTTTCTGATGAATGTGACATCCATCTTCTCCCAGTTGAGGATGTCATCAGCCACCGTATTGGAGAAGCTGGCCCCTCCTATGGACTTGGGGAGCATGTAAACACAGGTAGCCTCATCGTCGGCGACGAGGGGCGAAAAGCCCCGAACCATGGCGACCTGCTAACTACACTAACAGTCCTAACTACTCTGATACTAAGTAACACTGCAAACTACACTAACTATGCTGACTAACAAAACAAAGATACAAAATGTGCTAATATCAACAAGGCTAACTACACTCACTAGGCTATACTAACAATACTACACTCACTAACTATACCAACAAGATGAACTATACTAACTGTACAAAAATGCTAAAAATAAAGAAACAAATAAATGAAAAAAAAAACAGAAAGAAAATGAAGGGACAAAATGAAGAAAAATTGGGGGAAAAATAAGGGAAAAAAAGAAAAAAGGAAAAACAAAAGCAAAGAAAATGTAGAAGAAAACGAGTAAAGAGAAAAATGAAAATGAAAAAAATATATGAACCAAATGACAAAAAGGGAAGCAGAACGAAACTAGCTAGGGTCAGGCCGACAGGTCACCAAGGCTTCCTGAGCTGTAAAGACCAAACACCGGGCTGAGCCAGGGTCTTATAAAGGCAGGCTTTGCAGCTACATCACAATGGTGCTTTATGAGGTCAGAGCAGGCAATGGGCCCATCATGCAATCATGGCCGGGATGTCTGCGACCACAGTGTTTCTTCCTTTTTTGTTCCCAAGACCCCTCACTCAAGAAAAAGAAAAAAGTATCCCAATGGGCTTTTTGTCTGTTGATTGGTACAGGCTTTTCAAGATTGATACTTACTTTGTTAGAAACCGAAATCTATAAGATCGGTCAGTGCCTTTTCATTTTGAGTTTAGAAAACTATAATTTTAGCTTTTATAGCCCTCATAATGTCTACACTTAAACTGCTCAATTCCTGGTCTCAAAATGGTGCTACAATGTAAAGGGAAATGCTGTGTTGTGTAAAACATAAGGCTCATTCTTTACATCAATAAAGCTCAGAGGAAAATTGCTTTTCATCATCTTTTCACCGATAAGGTTGTGAGCACATGTCTCCTCAGAAATCTTGGAGGCCAGAAGACAAGGGCTGATGGGTTTAAAGCCTTGAAGGGAAGAAGCTGTCCACCAAGAATCCTGCATTTGGGAAAACGGTCCTTCACAAATGAGGAAGAAATGAAGACATTCCCAGAGAAACCAAAGCTGAAAGGCTTGCCCTGACCACTAGAGCGGCCCTGCAATGAGGGGGGTCCTTTGGGCTGAAATGAAAGGGCCCTGGACAGTAACTCGAAGCCTTCTGAAGAAGTCGTCCCCGGCAAAAGTAAGGACACGGACAGTGATAAAAGCTACTACTGTCAGGACTTTGGGTCATAATTTAAAAACCTAATTATTCACCTATGGTTTGGGGCACACGGCGCATAAAGATGTAAGTCTGCCATCAGGCGGAGCATCTCTGGACCTCTTCCTAGAGCCTCGGTCCACAAGGGATGGGCCATACCGCAGACTGGACACGGCTGACGGGGGGGAGGGGAATTAGCGAACGACTGAAAGCCCATCCTGAAGAAATGGTTCAGGATGCAGCTCAGAGAGCCAAAGAGACAGAAACAGTAAAAGGCCGATGAAACTAGAATGGGAACCCTAGGGGAGAGAAGGGAGGAAAGAAGACAGTGCACATGGACTTTTCCCCAAGCGGGGCCAACACTTCCTGCCCCAGGGCACATGGGCCTGCCACACACCCTCGCTCAGGGCTCCAAGGAGGTGAGTCAGCAGACACTGCAGCACAGGGAGAAGGAAAGGAAAGGAGAAGGACCAAGCGGACATGAATGCAATGCTACCTGTGCCCCACACGGTCCCATCTACAGCCTCACCCAAGAGGGGGTTTTGGTTCTCTGAGCCTCCTTTACTCACTTGCTTAAGAAAAGGCTGATGAGGAAGTGGCTTGGTTCAGTCGGCAGAGCCACGACTTTTCTCGCGGAGGAAACACACATGGAGGTAACCTGGGCTTCCATTGGTCTCTTTGTTGCTGGTCTCATTGAATAAAACCAGCCCTGTTCTCAGTGGACAATGGGAAGTGACAAATTGTCTGCACCTCCAGCCGTTCAGGCCGTAATCTCCCAAACTAGGTGGTCTTTTCTTTCTTTTCTTTTCTTTCTTTCTTTCTTTCTTTCTTTCTTTCTTTCTTTCTTTCTTTTTCTTTCTTTCCTTCCTTCCTTCCTTCCTTCCTTCCTTCCTTCCTTCCTTTCTTTCTTTCTTTTTCTTTCCTTCCTTCCTTTTCTTTCTTTCTCTTTCTTTCTTTCTTTCTTTCTTTCTTTCTTTCTTTCTTTCTTTCTTTCTTTCTTTCTTTCTTTCTTTCTTTTCTTTCTTTCACAACTCTACTTGACCACAATATTCATTTGACTCCTGAGACAAATGACCGATTAATGGATCCATAAAGTGTAATACCATCTCGCAATTAGCTGTGCTTTGTAAATGGGAAATATTAGGAGATTGGGCCTTTAAAGTTTTGCTTGCATCCTGTTTGTGTAATTGTATGTGTGTCTATGTATGTTGTCAGTGTGAGACAGTTTCTCTGCCTCCAGGTGGTGTTGCTAAGATTAAGTTGGAAATGTGCACTATTTAGCTGGTTTCAAGGCAAGTGCTTGTAAGAACTGGGCATTCTAAAACTCAGAGAGAAACTAACCCCCGTTGCCTTTCAAGATCATGTTGTGATCTTTGAAAATATTTGGTATGAAAGCTAATTTCATGTTGTTTGTTTAATTAAAATGGACATATGTCTTTAGAATTACCAACATTAAATGTAATAGTTTTATTCCACCTGTGTTACTGAAAGTCAAATCAGCTGTTCGTGTTATTACTGTCACAAAATCTGACAGAAAAGACAAAACCTTTGGAGCCTTGTCTGAGGGCTCCTGAAGATTTATGGGCAAATGAAGGACAAACAGACAGATGTAACTAATTGTAAGAAATGTAATGAAGACAAGTTGAACAAATAAGGGAGACAGCTCTGTATGTAAGGGAAGGGAGACTGTTCAAAGAGGGAAAACTTGAGGCACTTGGGTGGCTCGGTCTCTCGAGCATCCCACTCTTCACCTCTGCTCAGGTCAGAATCCCAGAGTTGTGGGATCGAGCCCCGTGTCAGCCTCCAAGTGGAGCCTGCTTGAGTTATTCCTCTCTTTCTTTCTCTGTCTCTCACCCTGCCCCTGCTTGTGTTCTCTCTCTCTCTCTCTCTCTGACAAAAATTTTAAAAACTTAAAGACGGGAAAAGTAGGAGAAATCTGAACGAATGTGCAAAGGAAAATTGTAGGTTTGTGAGAAGGGAATCTTTCGAAAGAAATGCTATGCATGGTCCGGACCAAGATTCTGGAGTTCTGCATGTGAAAAACAAGTTTATAAGGGAGGAATCAACACCTGGGGAGGAGATCAGAGAAGCAGAGAACCAGATGAGGCAGAAGCTGAGCAGTGATACTTCAACAGGAGCGTCAGCTGATGCTCTGAGCATTCTGGGAGTTGGACTGCCCTTCTGAACCACCCAAAATTAGGCGAAGGGGCTGGCTCTTCAGAACAGTCTTTGGCTGTGACCACTGGGGAAGAGCGCACGACCTTGGCAAGGCCACTGTCTGCAGCCAAGGCGATCCCTGAGGGTGTCTGAGCCTTGAGGGCCGTGGGCAGCATCACAACAGCTGGGAGACCTTCGTTCCTGCCCGAGTTTCTGGTCAGGACATCCCAACATGCATTCCGGGAACGCAGACCCATGCAGGGCCCCGGATGTCCTTGTCAAAGTAAGAATGTTTCAACGTAGGGATGACACGGAGGCAAAAGGAAGGGGCTGCATGTTTACAGATTCATCTTGCTGCAACGACTGAGATGTAATATCCCAAAAACACAGGTATAAGACTGGAATTTGGGTTTTCTCGCCATTAATAGGACAGAGCCTTCTTACATACTTGGTTTAAGTGATCAACAGAGGTTTTTCTTTATCTTTAATCTGCCTAGAAAACCCAAGTGTCCGTGTCTTGTCTTTGTTAGCACTTTGCTTACTTAAGAAAGTTGACTCTGCTCAGTGGTAAGAGGCTAAGGTTTCTCAACAACTCCATAACCCTCTGCATTTACCTGAGAATCTCTTCTTGCCACCTTGGCTAAATAAGTACCCTGTTTTGTAATGATCCTATTTTGGCATGTGTTTTGAAATCTTCTGATATCTCACAAACTTCCAAAAACCCAGCTTGTAAATATAAGTCTCTTTGCCTAATGAGGTTCTTTCCTGGTGTGCCAAACAACATGGCAAGCGTTGCCACATATGGGATGATCACCCTTCTTTGGCTCTGTTGTGTGGGGGACTGCTCTAAGTGTCCTAGACATTCTGTATGATCCTTGAGGTGCTGAGATGTCTTGGGGCAACGTCATCGCCTGTCATCCTAGTTACTCAAGTCTCGAGGGTCACAGCATCTCCATGCCGGCTGCACTGTACTGACACAGACAGGTCTCTGATCTCTTTAAGATCATAAAGCTAAACACAGTCAGAATTTCCAGAACCAACAAGGAAACGGCTTTCAAACAGACTCGTCTGAAATACTGTTGCTTCTCCAATGGTTTTTCTTCTAAAGTTAAGTCTACCTAGGACTTGCAGAAATTTGGTCAAGAATGTCTTCCTCAACAGATGTGAAACATTTCTCTCCTTCTCCCTGCCTGGTGCCACCGGGAGTCAGAAACTCTCAGGGAGCATTCTTGTCTTTCCACTGCAGTGTCTTTATTTGCAAAAGTTCCATACAAATCTGTGCTCCTTGTAACAGGACTCAACTGGAAACACTGGTCGTGTTGCCAAGGCTGTGACGGGAATGGCATGGGTGAGGGAGCTATACCTAGACTCAGCTGGGGTCAGACAGCTTTCAGGAACGAATTCAGGTTGAGCTTATGGAGCCAATGAAGCCCACTGGAGAAGTCACCTGGTACCGCGCTGACAAAGCTCCCAGAAGCCCTAGCAGGTGGACAAGGGAGGTCATCCCTTCCTGGCAGGTGCAGGGAGCTCAGGGTATGTGGGGGATCTTGAGAAGAGGGGACGCCAGCCCAGTCTATAGGTGTGACAGGCAAAGGCTGACAGCACATGTTGGCTTGGCGTCTTGAGCCTGATGAGGCTGTTAAAAGCTCTATCTGACATTCCTTACAAGTTCCAGCAAAGCAGATTAAAAACACCAAAAACCTATATGACCAATCCCCATTCTGATGGCACTTGTGTAAAGAGGCCCAGTTCACACTGGCCTATTTTATGAACATATGTGTCATAATTTGGCTATGCCTGGTGAAAACGAAGGTGGTTTTAGACAGGGAAATTGTTTCAGTAACACCCCTTGGTAAACGTTAGATCCCAGTTCTGATGAACCATCTCTGGGTGTTCGCTGGTTGTCTATACCACTCGGCCAGGTCCCGAATTCTTTTGACCAGGTGCCAGAATATTGGACCCTGATTCCCTAAACCACGGTTTCCAGTGTTCTCCCATTGTGTGGCCTGGAAGCACTGAGAACTAAAATGGCTTTTTCCTGAAGCCCTGCAAACCGAAGCCAGACACACCGACGTCAACCTGAGAGAAAAGTGGCCTGTGCTGTCAGGGCCACTCGCAAAGATCACCAGAGATGCACGGATAACTGAACAAGCTGTTCGCAGCCATCCCACCCACACAGCCTGCCACTGGAGAAGCCAGACTTTGAAGTGTTGAGGGACAGGGACAGTCTCACAGATCGAAGACAAGGAAGAGCTGCATGCAGTGGCGACCCATCGGCTATCGTCCAATGCTGAGGACGCCAGAAACTGGACCGACCGCCCAAGGGAAGGAACCACACTGGCCGCTCATACAAAGCCTCCAGATCCCTCTCCAAGAGCCTTAGTGCCAAGCAGAGACTGAGCTACACGTCGACCCCAGCAGTCCTTGGAGGACCAGCGAGGACCTAAGTAAGTAAGGAGCAGGGAATTAGACACCATGATTCTGGCATTGATCCCGGCTGCCAGCATAATAAATCCTTATCCTAGAGCCTCCAGTGAAAGAAGCAACTCACCATATCCATAACAGCACCCATTATGGGAAAGAAGCCACTCTTCAACGGACCCAGAAGTATATTGCAGGCTCTGATTTTCAAAGAAATGCTTAAAACAGCTGACGCTTGTGCTAAAAACAATCCGAGGCTGGGCCCCCACCCGATCTCAAAGGTATACAAGGTAGAGGCAGCGAACCTGGGGCAGACCGGCAGGCAGCCTTTCCCAGAGTGCAAAGGACAACAGGGAATTCTCGGGGTTTCCTTCTATGTGCAGACACCTTTACAAACAGGGTGGAAGCTTGTCCATGCCATTCAGAGAAGGCCTCAGAAGCTGTCAACATGCTTTGAAGCAAGATCATTCCTAGGTTTGGACTGCCACTAAGAATGCAAAGTGACAGTGGAGTGAAAACCATAGTGTCCGATGCCTTGGGCATCCGATGGAAATCACAGGCTGCCTGCAGACACCAAGTGACTGGAAAAAGAGAAAAAATGATCTATGGCAAAGCTGTGCTGAGAAACCCACATAACTTGGAAGAGCCCGTGCCACCGGCCCTGCTGTGGTAAGAGTGGTCCCTAGGAGTGGGCTTGGTTTACGACCCTGTGACATGTTCTGTGGAAGATTTTCTACATGCTTTTCATGACTTAGGAGTTTATGGCAGGGCTCCCATCAGGGAACTGGATACTATCAGGCACATCCAGGACCTGAGTTCGCTCCCAGCAGGTTGGTGTGCCCCACAGATGTGTCTTCACAGTGCCTGCCTCCTTTAGTGACATCAAAAGCTGTCACTGAAGATGTCACTAAAGACCTGAAGAGCAGGATCCCAGAGGAGCAGCTTTGCATTAGCAAAGCAACAGGGCAATGAGCAAGAAGTCCATGAGTCATGTGTATCAGTTAGGTAGGATGGACTATGCTGCATAACACATGATTGCCCAAATCTTGGTGGTCTACGATAAAGTTAACTTATGTCTCAGGCTACATGCCCATGTGGCTCTCCCTCATCTCTTCTCCCCTCTGGACTTAGGCTGATGGAGCAGTGTCTCTCTGGAATATTGCCATTGTCACGGAAGAAGAAAAAGAAAACTGGGAAATCACTCACAGGTTCTCAAAGAGTGTGTTCACATCTGTTTTCACTGCTCATCAGCCCCTCTGCCACACCTGAGGACAACATGGGCAGTGCTGTAGAAACCTCCAACCAAGCAGGCACAATGATACAGGGCACTGAGTGTGGGGCAAGGGTAACCCAGTGCCACACCGGGCTGAAGATTTTGATGTTTTTCCTGGGATTGATGGAATCTGTTTAATCAAGTATTCATTTCTAACAAATCTCTCGGGCTATAGTGAGAGAAACACTGGAAAAGGGGAAGGGTGGGATTTGGGAGAAAATTCAGGAGGCTGCCTCAGCTTCCCAGGCAAAAAAGAAAAGAATAGTACTTTACACTAGGGTCATGGTAGTGGAAACAGAGAGAAGCCAGTGGATTTAAAAGATGTTCACTAGTGACGTACAAAGAGGAGCAGAGGTGAGTGAATGTGTGACTCCAGAGTTGAGAAAGGACGTAGCCAACTTGGCTTCTCGTGCCTTGAACAGTTGCTGGCTCCTGTCTGTGGGGAAGACTGGCTACTCTATTCTCTGCTTGTCCTTGTGCTATCTATGTTCTCCTAATAAATCTCCCTTCTTGCTTAAAAAGACAGCCTGAGCAAAATAAAAAAATGGGTTCATAGAGTGTTGTCAGTGAACTGACAAATGAGTGACAGAGTGACCAGGGGAATAAATTCATGTCTCCAAGGTTCAAAGAGTGAAGGGAAACTAGACTCAACAAGAAGAAAAAGAGAGTCCTCCCCCACTAGGCATGCCTGAAAAGGATCCCTCGTCCCCCGACTGACACATCAGGCATCTTTCTTCTTCCAGGGAGGTATGACCACTGTCAGAGATAACAGAGAAAGGGGAGTGGGTGGGAGAAAAAGAAGGGAGGGACAGGGAGGCAGATGAATGTTGGGCTAGATGGACATATAGCAGCCCCTATAGATAGTGTCCTCTCCTCTCCTCCGTGTGGCCTCCCTCCCTATGCTTCCTTTTCAGAGTTCCAGGCTTGACTTTCAGTGGTGGGAGGGCTTGGGATTCCCAAACACTTCAAAAGAGAATTTCTGTAGCAGCAGCAGTAGGCAGCCTTACAGGCACGTAGAGCCTTGGGGACCACACTGGCACAGAAAGCCACAGGTCCTCCTCTCCCTGGGTGTTCTCATTCGCCAAGAGGAAAATTCAGACACAGAATTGTCTGGTTGTGAACTCGGCTCAGAGCACCATGGACAGCGACCACAGTGCTGCCCCAGGCACCAGAGGGAGTGGTGTGGTCACTGTCCGTGGTGCTCACAGGCTGACTCACAGCCTCAGAGGCTTGTTCTAAGACCAGCCACAGTATGCCAGAGCTGAGAGGGCTCCAGGGTCTCAGCTTTCCCAGGGCCTCACTTTGCAGATAAGAAAGCACAAGTCCAGAGAGGGGAAAGAATTCCTTCAGGGCCACACAGTGAGTGGCACTGAGGGACTGGAAGCTAGCCTCTAGATGCTTGCTCAGACAAAATGCATTTCCTTGGAAGGCTCCTGGGTTTTGCCCCTAGAAACCCAGAATAATGACACCCTGAAAACTCACAGCGGCACATAGTAGGCACTCTTTCAACACAGGCTGACTGAATAAATGATTATATTGGGACGCCAAAAAACAAATCTGGAAGCCAGGCATGGGCCCCAAATCCTGAATTCAAACAGGAAGTCTCGTTCCTTTGGGGTACGGGCGAAATGGTATGGAAGGAAGCAGTGGGTGAAGGGAAGAAGTGCTGACATGAAGACAGAGGGGTGCAGGAAGAGGAGAAGAACAGGTAATGCCCAGGATAGTACGCACAGAGGAACGTGGCAACTGGACACTCACCTCTGTCCTCTTGGGCTTCCCACAATCTTTCCCCCCAGGAAAGCAGGTTAAACAGTTCAGGCATTTCCTCAGGGAGGGTGGTCACGTGACCTCAATCTGGCCAATCGACATATTCCACCCTCCTTGGCTACAGTGTTGGCCTCAGGACTGGGTATGTGCCAGTCAGGTCCCAGTGGGTCCAGACCTTAGGGCTGGAATCCTAGGGAATGAGAGGTTCTTTTTCTGTTGGGACACTGACAGCCCATGACAGCTGGTGGCCATCCTAGTTTCCTAATGGAAAAGCCCAGCTGAGTATGACATCAGCACAGAGGAAAGTAAGTAAAGCCAAGAGGTCCAGAAAGATGATTCCTGCTGATGTCCTCAAGGACCCAGGTACACCCTTGCATGGAACTGTCTGCTCTTAGGTGTCTTAGGTACATAAACCATTCTCTCCTGCTTCGTTTGATTGCTTGTTTAGGCCCCTTTGGGTTTTCTGTCACTCACTGGTTATTAAAACCAAAAACAAAACAAAAAAAAAAAACCCTCACTTTGAATTCTTCCTTGCAATTGTCTAAATGGAGCATCCTGGAATGTGACAGTATGGATTTAGGCTAGCATCAAGGAAGGCTTTAGATAACACTGCAAAACTCCAAAATACCCTAGCGATCCAAATGGATTCAAACTGTATCTGCTGGGGGCCTGCTGTAGGCTGGGCTACTCACATTACCCAAATTCACCCTCATGGAATTGACCCTGGTGGGGTAGCAACTGATGATCCCACTTTAGGGGACACGAAGGAAGCTCAGAGAAGGGAGGTGACAGGGCTGTAGTCTGGAAGTGTGGAGCCGGATGGTAAACCCAGATTCTGCTGTGTGCAGCCTAGGACCCCTCGTGGTGTGGCCTGTCCATGTGTCAGGGCACCCGGCCCCATGCCTGCCATACTGTGGGTACCTGAGGCTTCATAACCATCATGTGGTCATTGTAAGACTCATGGAAGCAATCTGCACTGAAGGCAGGCACAGGACCTTGTTACCCCAGCACTACTACACCTTCCCAGTTCCCTGAGGACTAGAATCCCTCTTTCCCTTGCTTTCCTTGGCAGAGTCCTGCTCATGTGACCCCAGGACAGTCCACCATTCACAGCTGGCATCAGGAGCTGCTACAAGGGAGGCCAAGAGCCTTCACCCCTCCACCATGCCTGGGGACAACTCTATGCTTGGAGCCTGGGAACCTTATGTTCTGCTTGCACACCCAAGGACTTTTCCAGAACATCCCAAGAATCCCACTCGATTTGGAATGGGATGTACCCATCATTGCACTTTCCATGTCTCACTCATGCACTCCTTTGTCTGCCTAGTGGCCTCCTGGACTGCCGCAGGAAAAGCTGAGCTGGCAAGAAATCAAAAGCATAGCGCTGGAAGGCATGCATGAGGCAAGAGCTCACAGGTAGGTAATCTGTGCAGAAAAGACCCATGGTTTACACTGAAGAGGCTGTAGAAGCCCTCGGGGACCAGAAGCAGTGCTTAGGCCTAAGTGAATTAGAAGAATTCATGATGGTCAGAGACTCTAACTCAGGGAGGTGGGGGTGTGGTGAGGTCCCTGCGGTGACCTGAAGGCCCACTGTGTGCAGCCTCAGGTTACTCAGAGAGGAGAAGGCAGAGGCCTGTCCCAGAGGTGTTCACAGACCAAACATGAATGGGACACCCAGACAGAGCAGCACAGTCACAATCTGCTCTTGTGGGTGCTGAGTGGAGGGACAGGGGCAGAGATCCAAGTCGCCTGGGGAACTAGGTAAGAACAGAGACATTTTAACTGACACTAGAAGGCTGCATCAGTTGTAGATGTTTGGCTCAAGTGACAGAAAACCCTACCAAGAGTGGCTAAACTGCGAAGCGATCTCACTGTGAATGTTTGATGATGATGTGAGAGACGGGAAGTCTGGAGGCGGTCTGCTGGCTCACAACGGCATCAGGGACTCAGTGCCGCCCACCTCTCTTCTCTACCATTAGCAGAACATTGCTGTCGCTCCTTGATGGTTGCAGTGTGGCTGCCTCCACTCCAGCCATCACACCTGCAGAGCTAGCACTCAAGGCGGAAGCAAGGGGGCACCTTCTCGAACCCTGCCCACCTGTTTGCAGGAAGGAGCATCCCTCACAGAAGCCCCCAAAGACTACCTCTAATACCTCATGGGCCTCCTTGGTCTTCAGGGAGTTCTGGGCCTTGCCCCGCCCACCCAGCCTCTCCCCCAGGGGTTCCTGCAGCCCCCATCCACCACATCAGGGGTAAGTGAAGGCATGCACATGCTTGGAGCTTCTTGGGCAGGCTGGGGGATCTCAATGTCCCATCCAGCTCACCCTCTGAGAGAGCCCAAGGTGGGGACAGGGTATCCAAGTGTCCCCAAGGTGGGGACAGGATGTGAGTTTGTTCAAAAACTCCTGGCACCTACTGTGCCAGGTGGTTACAGTGGGGAAGGAAAGGGGAGATGAACACAGGTGAGCTGTGGACATTTGGGACACAGCAGGAAGAGGGGGTGAGTGTACGCCAGTATGACTGCCCCTTTGTGCAGATGAGGAAACTGAGGCATGGAGACTTAAGGTCACTGCCTCAGATCACAGAGCCCAGACCTTCCGGCTCTAGCATCCAGGTTCTTGGTCAGGGCCTCCCTTGGGCATCCTGTGCCTCTACTTACCCCTCACCGCGACCCATGGCCACAGCCTCACAGAAGCACGTTACTTGTGTGGGTGCTGGGGGAAGCTGGAAGCTGGCTTTCTCTGCGTAGTGCTTTCCCCTGAGGCTGGCAGCCCAAGGGGCTGCACTGTGTACACAGCTGGACAGTGGGGCCTGTATCCGTAATGGCCACGTTATAAAGGCCCGACTGTGTCTGCTGAGTGAACACCTAAACATGTGCATGGAGCATGCATCATGCCCTCCATCACTTTGTCTGCCACGTTCCTCCCTGCATGGCTGGCTGTCACCTCTGTTAGGCCCCCTGCCAGGGCAGCCAAGGGAGCTGCAGCAAGTGGCAGGGAGCCTCAGGGGCACGCTTCCCCTGGGCTATCCTCAGACAATCCACAAGGAGGCCAAGCCGGCATCCAGGAGCATCAATACGCTCCCTGGGCCTAAGGCTGTGAAAGTAGGTGCTGAGGGGTATTTCCTGAGGATGACCTACCGTCTGGTGGGGCACTGGGGATCAGACCGCTTTCAAAGTCCCTTCCAGGCCCGCACCCTTTGGGGCAGCATAGGGCCCATAATTAGGGTTGAAGGCTGGGGGCTCCCTGCTCTGTGACCTCGGGCAAGCGGTTCCCCTCTCTGTACCTCATGTCTTCATCTGAAATAGAGAGCTAATAACAGGACCCCCAGAAGTGCTCACTCATAGCTGCTCTCCCCACCATCCCTGTCTTCCCAGAGGAAGGGAGGTAGGAGGCCCGACATAGCAGCAGGGTGGAACTGGGGAGCCCTCTCACACCTGCTCCATCCCCCACACCCTGGATGTCCTGCCTCTGAGCCTCTGTGCATGCTGCTTCTGCAAGCGCAGACACACCCTGGCCTCAGCCGCAGCAAATTAAGTCCCGTTAGTGCTCTGGGGACACCAAGATCCCGGCCCCTCTCTCCCATCAGGTGCATCCCCTCTCCTCACTGAAACCCTCTAAAGCACCACCTCCTCGTCCGGCATTATGTGGTTTCTCTAGGACAGATGCCCAGTCTCCCTCTTCCCCGCAGTCCACAAAGCTCCCAACCGAGGATCAAGTACACAGCAGGTGCTCAATACACATTTAGGGCTGCAGGGGCTGCTCACTGTCCTCTCACGTCAGGGCATACCCATGCTTCTTCCCACAGGCCCTGCCCTGGGCGTCCAACTTGAGCCCTTCACCTGTCCCCAAAAAACATCAGCTCAGACAGTACATGTGCAGGGCATGCACAGGGAGGCACCAGTTGTGGTGGTGGAGGGGGGAATTCCACCGGCCACAGGGCCCCTGAAACAATAGGGAGCCCCTCACTGGTACTGCAGGCACCCGGCAGCCTGCAGGGCACCGCACCCTGCCCAGGAGGCTGATTCTGGGGTGGGGGGTGGGGAAGGTGTCCCCCTGCACAACCACAAGGAGGCAGGCAGGTGGAGGGGGGCAGGGGCTTTCCATCCAGAATCTGGACCCTGTCTCTGGGCTCCTGCCCCTCTGCCCATCTCTAGTCAAGTGACTTAAACCAAGAGCCAGGAACTAGGCTTCAGGAGTCAAATGAAGACTTTTGAAGAATGAATTTTAACATCTAAAAACTGGAAGAGTTGAGATGGAAACCCAGGTGTGGAGCTTTCTGTGGAGGTTGTCTGGTCTAACAGGAGAGGATGGAGGCGTGGAGGGGCCAAGATGGCAGAACAGCACCAACGTCTTTTCTGCGGCCCTCATCCCCGAAACACAGACAGACCAACACTAAACCAGCCCACACACCTAGAAAACTGACTTGAGGATTAACACTATAATCTGCACAACCTGAACCACAGAACTTGGCAGATGTGTGGCTTAGAGAGGTGACCTGGGGGAGATGGAAGTCACGGAGGCCAGGGAGCTGCCTTTACTAGCGGAGAGGACAGAGATGGGGGAGAGGTCGGGAAAATCACCCCCTACCAAAAGCAGCTGGGGAGAAAGGGGGAACATGGAAATAGTGGCAAGGACTGAACTACAAAGGGAGAAGGGAGAAAGAAGAGGGTTTAAGTCCATTACGGTTCTAGAAACAGGGATCCTAGTCTGAAACTGTGCATCTCCTTACCTGGAGACACCCCCAGGAGCAACGTGGGTCTGGGGTCCTCGGATTTCCCACTGCTACATGACGGCGGGGACTTTCTCTGGGGTGGGCTGGCACCTGGACACAGTCTCCGGGCATCAGCAGCAGTGCTGTCCTGTGAACGGTTCTGGGGGCTACTGGTATCAGACATTGCTCAGTAAGACCCTTCCCAGAAGGTCTGAGTGAGTCCAAGCCGCAGGCCCTCAGAAGTGAGGGGTCAGGAAACACAGCCACATCTGACATAAACTCAGGAAGGACATGTGCCTGGCAACCTGATGGCTTGGTCCCGGAAACTGTAAAGGCAGGAGTGGACGGGAGCTGGAAACGAAGGATGGTGCATGATTGCGGATTTGGGGAGAACAAAGCAACACTACTGACTGCATAGCCAAGGGACGCCATTTTCTTCCCTTCCATGCATGCACAAACACCCCTACAGGTGTCACAGCAATGCACCCCCAGCATGCTATGCAGCGCCATCTAGTGGAAAATGGAGCGTTACCCTAAGCCCCGCCCAACTGGGCCAACCCCATTCTTCTGGAACACCGCAAGTCTCTCCCCTGCTTTGTTTACAGACTCTATAGTGCTTCAGAGTTTGACTTCTAGGGGAAAACGATACAATATCAATCGTATTTCCATCTGCTCACTGGTTCATCTATTCAAGTTTTTTTCATTTTAGTTTCTTTTCATTTTCTTGAATACAGTAAGAGAAAATTTTTTGGTTTCAATTTTTAATAAAAACATTTCTCATTACTTTTTCTACTATATTTTTGTAAAATTTTCAAATTCTCTTTTACTTCCACCATTTCATTTTATTCTATTTCATTGTATTTAGTTTTTCAAGTTTTCAAAGTTTTCCATTTGTTTTACCCTTTTATCTCCAATCTGTCAACCTCTCTTCAACAACCAGAACAAAACACACCTAGAATCTAACATCATTTATTGGACTTTTGGATATCTGTGTGTTGTTTTTAATTTTAGAATTAAAAATTTTTTTTACTGTATTCCTTTTCTACCTTCAAAATGACAAAATGAAGGAATTCATTCCCTAGAAAAGAGCAGAAAAAATGATAGTCCAGGACTTCATCAACACAGATACAAGCAAGATATCTGAACCAGAATTTAGAATCATGATTTAGAATCATGCACAGAAGCAATTAGAGTTGCTTTCTGTGGAGATAAAAGAAGTAAAAGCTAGTCAGGATGACTGTGGAGATAAAAGAAGTAAAAGCTAGTCAGGATGAAATAAAAAATGCTAGAACTGAACTGCAATCTTGAATGGATGCCATGGTGGCAATGATGGTTGAGGTAGAGCAGTGATTCTGCAATATAGAGGACAAACTTATGGAGAATAATGAAGCAGAAAAAAAAAGAGGGAGACTAAGGCAAAGGGGCACAATTTAAGATGCAGAAAAATACTGACTCATTAAAAAGAACAACTTCAGAATCATAGGGGTCAAGAGAAAAAGTGTTGGAAGGGTTATGTGAACAAACATGATTTGTGGAAGATTTTTCCTAACCTGGGGAAAGACAGACATCAAAATCCAGGAAGCACAGAGGACTCTCAATAGATTCGACTAAAACCAACAATCAACAAGGCATTCATAGTCAAATTCACAAAATAATTTCAGGCAAGGAAAGACTCATGAAAGCAGCAAGGGAAAAAAGTCATCAACCTACAATGGAAGACAGATCAGGTCCGCAGCACACCTAGCCACAGACACTTGGCAGATCAGAAAGGAGTGGCAGGATATATGAATGCTGAATCAGAAAAATATGCAGCCAAAAAACTTTATCAAGCAAGGTTGTCATTCAAAATAGAAGGAGAGATTAAAAGTTTCCCAGAGAAACAAAAATTAAACGAGTTTGTGACCACTATCAGTCCTGGAAGAAATATTAAGGGGGACATTGTGAGGAGAGAAAGGAAAAAAAACAACTGAAAGTAAAAAAGACTAGAAAGGACCAGAGAACAAACACCATCAGAAACTCCAACTCTACAAGAAACATAATGGCAACAGGTTCATATCTTTCAGTACTCACTCTAAACGTCAATGGATGAAATGCTCCAATCAAAAGACACAGGGAAACAGAATGGATAAGAAAACAAGATCCACCTATATGCTGTTTATAAGAGACCCACTTTAGACCTAAAGACACCTTCAGATGGAAAGTAAGGGGATGGAGAACCATCTATCATGCTAATGGTTGACAAAAGAAAGCTGAAGTAGCCATGCTTCTATCAGACAATCTAGACTTTAAAATGAAAGCTGTAACAGATGAAGGGCACTAAATCATAACGAAGGGGTCTATCTACCAAGAAGACCTAACAATTGGAAACATTTATGCTCCCAATGTGAGAGCGCTCAAGTATATAAATCAATTAATCACAAACATAAAGAAACTCATCGATAATAATACCATCATAGTAGGGGACTTCAACACCCCACTTACAGCAATGGACAGATCATCTAAGCAGAAAATCAACAAGGAAACAATGGCTTTGAATGACACATTGGACCAGATGGACTTAACAGATATATTTAGAACGTTTCATACTAAAGCAGCAGAGTATACATTCTTCTCCAGTGCACATGGAACTCTGTCCAGAATAGATCACATACTGGGACACAAATCAGCCCTTAACAAGGACAAAAAGATCGAGATCATACTGTGCATATTTTCAGAACACAACACTGTGAAACTCGAAATCAACCACAAGAGAAAAATGTAGAAAGACAACAAATACTTGGAGACTAAAGAACATCCTACTAAAGAATGACTAGGCTAACAAAGAAGTTAAAGAGGAAATGAAAAAGTACATGGAAGCCAATGAAAAGGATACCGCCACAGCCCCAGACCTCTGGGATGCAGTAAAGGCAGTCATAAGAGGGACGTAGATAGCAATCCAAGCCTTCCTAAAGAAGGAAGAAATGTAGTACGGCAGAGAAGTAGGGAGCTCCATGCATTTCGCTTGCACCCATCTCTCAAACTGAGAAGGCCTGAAGTCATAGGACACTGAGCCACAGTGTGGGAAGAGAAAGTGACAGAATACACTGGGAAGGAAACCTCATAAGTGCATGAGTGTGAACTGGGGAAGATAAAAGCGGGACGAAACCCAGAGATATGGAGGGAGAGGAGGGAACCCAGCTTGTGTGCAGCTGCGGTGAGTGATTAACCAGCGAGTGGTGGTGAGCTGCCGCGAGTCCAGGGGAAAGTAAAGAGAAGGTGAGATTGCTCATAGAACCATCCCTGGAGAAGAGAAAAACCTCAGCTTGGAGAGTGTTTTTTAGCTCTGGCTGGGGTGCTGACTTTGAACTAGGGGCCCCCGGTCCCAGAAGGCGCCAGGAAAAACTGCACTGCAGCGCTCCCGGCAACATCCCTGGTTGCGGTGGCCTGATGCACCAGCGGTGCTGACAACGCGAGGCGGCTGCAGCTGTAGCTCTGACTCTGCGGACCTAAAGTTGCTACCTTCCGAACGCACTCAGGTTGTATCTCTGCTTGACCCCGGAGGATCTGAGGCTGCAACACTTCCCCCACCCCCAACTCAACCCCCGGCAGCAGGGAAGCAGCAACCTGCTGGACTCTTTAGGGTGGTATAAACAAAGCCCGGGAATGGGACCTGGAAACGAGGCGGGGTGTGGGGCATAGGTATCAGGCCACCTTGGCTACATCCTCATCACAGGGAGATCAGACCCAAAGAAGTGATTTGCAACACTTGGTTGAGAAGGGACTGGGGCAATGCCATTCTTCTCTCCACTACTACCAAGGCGGGGCCTCAGGGAGTGGCCAGCAACACAGAGGAGGCTAGACCTGCCTACACCAAACCATGCCCGCTCCCTCCAGAGAGCTGTTTTGTTGTTGTGGTTGTTGTTGTTGTTGGCTAGACCGGGGCCTACACCAAACCACGCCCATCCCCTCCAGAGAGCTGTTTTGTTGTTGTTGTTGTTTTTATCTGAGCCTGGGTTTGCCTGTTTATTGGTTTTGTGCATCTGTGTACCTTTGTTACCTGTGTGGTTGTCTGTTTTCTTTTTCCAGGGCTGCCTCAAGAAACAAGCCAAATTACAGATGGTGGAGAGTCCCAAATACCACTACGAGTAGGGAAACAACCAAATGCTCAAGAAGAGAAACCAAGAGACACCATTCAAAGAACACTTCCTGAACCAGACAGGCCCTGAACAGTCACAGGGGCAGAATGTACAACAAGCTTTTAAAATTAACAAGAGATAGAAAGCTAACCAAAATGATGAAACGGAAGAACTCTCCTCCAAGGAAAGTCCAGGAAGAAATGACAGCTAAACAACTGCTCAAAACAGATATAAGCAAAATAACTGAACAAGAATTTAGAATAATAATCATAAAATTAATAGTTGGGCTTGAAAAAAGCATGGAGGACATCAGAGAAACTATGGCTACAAACACTATGGAGCTTAAAAATAGTTATGATGAATTAAAAAATGCGATAAATGAGATACATAATAAACTGGAGGTGTCCAATGCACGGATTAAAGAGGGAGAAAGGAGATTAAGTGATTTAGAAGACACAATTACAGAAAAAGAAGAAACTGGGAAGAGAGAGATAAACTGATCCAGGAACATGAAAGAAGAGTTCGAGAGCTCAGCAATACAATCAAACGGAACAATATCTGTATCACAGGAATTCCAGAAGAGGAAGAGAGAGGGAAAGGTGCTGAAGGAGTCCTGGAACAAATTATAGCAGAGAACTTCCCCAACCAGAGGAGGGAAGTAGATGTTGAAATTCAAGAGGCACAGAAACTCCCGTCAGATGTTAACTAGAATCGATCTTCTGCATGACATATCATAGTGAAAATAGCAAAATATAAGGACAAAGAGAGAATTTTGAAAGCAGCTAGGGAGAAAAGGGCCCTAACATACAAAGGGAAACCTATCAGAGTGGTGAAAGAACTATCTACTGAAACTTGGCAGGCCAGAAAGGAATGGCAGGAGATCTTCTATGTGATGAAAAGAAAAAATATGCAGCCAAGAATCCTCTATCCAGCAAGCCTGTCATTCAGAATAGGAGAGATAAAAGTCTTTCCAAATAAAAATTGAAAGAATATGCCACCACTAAACCAGCCCTACAAGATATGCTGAGGGGGACTCTCTGAGGGAAAAGTTGCAAGTAACGCAGGATGCTAGAGACACCACCGAAGCATGAATACAACAATGACACAATGAATCTAAACCTATATATTTCAATAATAACATNAAATTGGACAACTTAGAAGAAATGGACAAATTCCTAAACACACACTCACTACCAAAATTTACATGGGAAGAGATAGAAAATCTGAACAGACCCATAACTAGTGAAGAAATCGAATCAGGCATCAAAAATCTCCCAACAAATAAGAGCCCTGGGCCAGATGGCTTCCCTGGGGAATTCTACCAGACATTTAAAGTGGAATTAATATCCATTCTTCTCAAGCTATTCCTAAAAAATAGAAATCAAAGGAAAACTTCCAGACTCATTTTATGAAGCCAGCATCACTCTGATTCCCAAGCCAGACAGAGATCCAGCAAAAAAAGAGAACTATAGGCCAATATCCTTGATGAATACAGATGTAAAAATCCTCAACAAGATACTTGCAAATCGAATGCAAAGCACATAAAAAGAATTATGCACCAAGATCAAGTAGGAATCATTCCTGGGTTACAGGGCTGGTTCAATATTCGCAAATCAATCAATGTGATACATCACATTAACAAAAGAAAACATAAAAACCATATGATCCTTGTCGATAGATGCAGAAAAAGCATTTGACAAAATACAGCATCCCTTCTTAATAAAGACCCTAGAGAAAGTCGGGATAGAAGGAACTTACTTAAACATCATAAAAGCCATTTATAAGTAGCCTTCGGCTAACATCCTCAACGGGGAAAAACTGAGAGCTTCCCCCTGAGATCAGGAACACGACAGGGATGTCCACTCTCACCACTGTTGTTTAACATAGTTCTGGAAGTCCTAGTGTCAGCAATCAGACAACAAAAGGAAATAAAAGGCATCAGAATTGGCAAAGATGAAGTCAAACTTTCACTTTTCGACATGATACTCTACATCGAAAACCTTACAGACTCCACCAGAAGCCTACTAGAACTGATCCATGAATTCAGCAAAGTGGGCAGGGTACAAAATCAATGTATAGAAATCGGTTGCATTTTTATACACCACTAATGAAGCAACAGAAAGAGAAATCAAGAAACTGATCCCATTCAAATTTGCACAGAAAATCATAAAATCCCTAGGAATAAACCTAACCAAAGATATAAGAGATCTGTATAATGAAAACTATAGAAAAGTTATGAAGGAAATTGAAGAAGACATAAAGAAATGGAAAAACATTCCATGCTCATGGATCAGAAGAGTAAATATTGTTAAAATATCAATACTACCGAAAGCAATCTACACATTCAATGCAATCCCAATCAAAATTGCACCAGCATTCTTCTCAAAGCTAGAACAAACTATCCTAAAATTTGTATGGAATCACAAAAGACCCCAAATAGCGAAAGTAATAGTGAAGAAGAAAACCAAAATGGGAGGCATCACCATCCCAGACTTTAGCCTCTACTACAAAGCTGTAATCATCAAGACAGTATGGTATTAGCACAAAACCAGACATATAGAGAATAGAATAGAGAACTCAGAATTAGACCCACAAAATTATGTACAACTAATCTTTGACAAAAAGGGAAAGAGTACCCCATGGAAAAGTGACAGCCTCTGTAACAGATGGTGCTGGGAGAACTGGACAGCAACATGCAGAAGAATGAAACTAGATCATTTTCTCACACCATACACAAAAATAAATTCAAAATGGAAAAGGACCTGAATGTGAAACAGGAAACCATCAAAACCCTAGAGGAGAAAGCAGGAAACAACCCCCTGACCTCAAACGCAGCAATTTCTTACTTGACACATCCCCAAAGGCAAGGGAATCAAGAGCAAAAATGAACTATTGGGGCCTCATCAAGATTAAAAGCTGTGCACGGCAAAAGAAAAAATCCATAAAACTAATAGGCAACCAACAGAATGGGAAAAGATAGTTGCAAATGACATATCAGATAAAGGGCTAGTACCGACAATCTANGAGTGAAATAAGTCAGGCAGAGAAGGACAGATACCATATGTTTGCACGTAGAGGATTAGGAGGAACTTAACGAAGTACCATGGGGGAGAAGAAGGGGAAAAATAGTGTGGGAGAGGTAGGGAGCGAAACCATGAGAGACTCTTGAATGCCGAGAACAAACTGAGGGCAGATGGGGTGGGGGGAGGGGAAGGGGGATGACGGGTATGGAGGAGGGCACTTGTTGGGATGAGCACTGGGTGTTATATGGAAACCAACTTAACAACAAACTAAAAAAAAAAAAAAGAAGGTAGAAAGGTCTCAGATACACAACCTAACCTCCCACCTTAAAGAGCTATAAAAAGAACAGCAAAGAAACCCCCAAACCATCAGAAGACAGGAAATAATAAAGATGAAAGCAGAAATCAATGCTATGGAAACCAAAAAACAGTAGAATAGATCGATGAAAACAAAAGCTGAACAAAAGGATGAACAAAATTGATAAACCACTATCCCGTTGGATCAAAAACAGGAAGGAAAGGACCCAGATAAATAAAATCAAGAATGAAAAAGCAGAGATCACAACCAACACAGCAGAAATAAAAACAAAAATAAAAGAATATTATGAGCAAGTATACGCCAGTAAAAGGGGCAATCTGGATGAAATGGACACATTCCTAGAAACATATAAATTACCAAAACTGAAAGAGGAAGAAATAGAGAATTTGAACAGACCCATAACCAGTAAAGAAATCCAATGAGTAATCAAAATGCTCCCTAAAAACAAGAGTCCAGGGCCAGATGGCTTTCCAGGGGAGTTCTACAAAACATTTCAGGAAGAGTTAACACCTATTCTTCTAAAGCTGTTCCAGAAAATAGAAATGGAAGGAAACCTTCCAAACTCTTTCTATGAAGGCATTATTACCTTGATCCCAAAGCCAGACAAAGACCTCACTACAAAGGAGAACTATAGACGAATTTCCTTGAACATAGATGCAAAAATCCTCAACAAGGTATTAGCCAACTGGATCCAACAAGACATTAAAAAATTTATTGACCATGAGCAAGTGGGATTTATACCTGGGATGCAGGGCTGCTTCAATATCTGAAAAACAATGTGATACATCACATCCATAAAAGAAAGGACAAGAACCACATGATCCTCTCAATAGAAGCAGAGAAAGCATTTGACAAAATACACTATCATTTCTTGATAAAAACCCTCAAGAAAGCAGGGATAGAAGGATCATACTTTGAGACCCTAAGAGCCATATATGAAACACCCAACAGTAATATCACCCTCATGGCAAAAAACTAAAAGCTTTCCCCTAACGTCAGGAACAAGACAGGGATGTCCACTCTCACCACTGCTCTTCAACATAATATTAGAAGTCTTAGCCTCAGCAATCAGACAGCACAAATAAAAGGCATTCAAATCAACCAGGAGGAGGTCAAACTTTCCCTCTTTGCAGATGACATGATACTGTCTATGGAAAACCCAAAGGATTCCACCAAAAACCTGCTAGAACTGATCCATGAATTCAGTGAAGTCGCAAGGTATAATATCAGTGCACAGAAATCAGCTGCATACTTATACACCAACAATGAAGCAAGAAAGAGAAATCAAGGAATTGATTCCATTTACAATTGCACCAAAACTCATAAAATACATAGGAATGAATCTAATCAAATCTATACACTGAAAACCATAGAAAGCTCATGAAAGAAATTGAAGGCACACACACACACACAAATGGACCAATATTCCATGCTCCTGGATACAAGAACAAATGGTGTTAAATGTCAATACTAACCAAAGCAATCTACATATTCAAACAACTCCCATCAAAATAACACCAGCATTCTTCATAGAGCTAGAACAAACAATCCTAAAATGTGTATGGAACCAGAAAAGACCCCGAAAGGCTGAAGCCATCTTGAAAAAGAACACCAAAGCAGGAGGCTTCCCAATCCCGGACTTCAAGCTGTATTCATCAAGGCGGTATGGTACTGGCAGAAGAACAGACAGATCAATGGCACAGCACAGAGAACCCAGAAATGGACCCACAAATGTATGTCCAACTAATCTTGGACAAAGCAGGAAAGACTATCCAATGGACTCAAGACAGTCTCTTCAGCAAGTGGTGCTGAGAAAACTGGACACCGACATGCAGAAAAATGAACCTGGACCACTCTCTTACACCCTACACAAAACCAAACTCAAAATGGATGGAAGATCTAAATATAAGATAGGAAACCATCAAAATCTTGGAGGAGAAAAAAGGCAAAAACCTCTTTGACCTTGACCACAGCAACTTTTTACTCAACGTGTCTCTGGAGGCAAGGGAAACCAAAGCAAAGATGAACTATTGGGACCTGATCAAAATAAAGAGCTTCTGCACAGTGAAGGAAACAATCAGCAAAACTAAAAGGCAACCAATGGAATGGGAATAGATATTTGCAGACGACATATCAGATAAAGGGCTAGTATCCAAAATCTATAAAGAACGTATCAAACTCAACACCCAACAAACAATCCAGTGAAGAAATGGGCAAAAGACATGAATAGATACTTCTCCAAAGAAGACACCCAGATGGCCAACCGACACATGAAAAAATGCTCAACATCACTCATCATCAGGGAAATACAAATCAAAACCACAAGGAGATACCACCTCACACCTGTCCGAGTGGCTAACATTAAGGACTCAGGCAACAACAGAGAACGAGGCTCTCTTTTGTACTGCTGATGGTAATGCAAACTGGGGCAGCCACTCTGGAAAATGGTAGGGAGGTTCCTCAAAAAATGAAAAATAGAACTACCCTAGGACCCAGCAATTGCACTACTACATGTTTATCCAAGGGATACTGGTATGCAGTTTCAAAGGGGCACATGCACCCCAATGTTTATAGCAGCGCTATCGACAACCGCCAAAGTATGGAAAGAGCTCAAATGTCCATCGATGGATGAAAGGGTAAAGATGTGTCATATTACTCAGCAATAAAAAAGAATGAAATCTTGCCAGTGCAACTATGTGGAAGGAACTAGAGGGCATGATGCTAAGCGAAATGAGTCAGTCAGAGAAAGACAAATATAATACGATTTCAATCATACGAGGACCTTAAGATACAAAACAGATGACTATAAGGGAATGGAAGTAAAGATAATATAAAAACAGGGAGGGGGACAAAACATAAGAGACTCTGAAATGTGGAGAACAAACTCTATGCTAACTAACTGGGATGACAATTTAAAAACATAAATAAAATAAAATAAAAAATAAAATAAAATAAGATAGACATGATTAAAAAGTGAAAAATAACCATCTCTTCAAAGGTGGCTTCATGACCATCTCCTAAATCAGAGGGGCACCATCCTCTCTGCCACTCCTGCTCATGTTTTTCACAGCCCTTATATTTTGCAATTTGATGGTCTCCTTGTTTAAAAATTCTATCTCCCACCAAACTGAGCTTCACAAAGGGGGTAAGGGAAGATCGTCTCAGATCTTGCCTGTGGGGTTCACAGCTGGGTTCCAGTGAGCATACATGCTAGGATACTGTAACAAAGAGGCTCCCAGATACTCACATAGTTTACTTAATAATAACATAGTTTATTTAATAATAACATAGTTTATTTCTCCTACAGGTGATAGTGTGGGTCAGTGGTACAGGTTGGCGTGGTGGTTTGAAGGTGTTCCCAAGTCCCCAGGGCTCCTCAGACCACCTCTCTCTTCAATCACACAGGGGACAAATTAAAAAACCCTCTTACGGAGAGCAACCCTACTCTCCTTGTTCTTGGCTTTCCAGGTCCAGCCTGCCCCAGACCCTTGTTCTCCCAACAATAGGCTTATTTATCTGTGTGGCTTTCCAAACCAGCACAGATTCCCAGAGATGAACTTCTCACAATGAAACAGGGTCACTGCACACACTTTCTTGCCTCTTGTTATTATTACTTTTTTTCCTTCTGTGGCTATTGTTTACATCTGTCTACATCCCTGACCTTTGCGAGAGTTATTTCACCATCCTGTGCCTCAGTTTCTTCATCTGTAAAATGGAGATAACCATAGTTCACTTCCTAGGGTTGTTACAAGGATAAGTGAGCGAAAAGGTCTTCTAATTGAACCGAACACACACTAGGTGCTGTTTAAATAATAATCAGTATTACGATCTCTTTTGATGATCTCAACTTCCCCATGAGGAAGGTGGGAAGGCATCTCCTCATTTTCAGATGCAGAAATGAAGGACTAAGCAATTTGCCCAAGGTCATGGTGCTGACACATGGCCTTGTCTAGGTTTAATCGAGACCTCAGCTCACCTCCTGAAAATATTGGGGTGATGACAGCCCACCCTCGTAGGATTTCGTTGTGAGAATCCAATGCCATTGTGCATTCAAGTGATAGGCACTCGGAGGGCACTGTTAACACGTCTGGGCCCTTCCCCTTCACGGGCCCCACTCTGTCACGCCCACGGGCGCCCTCACGGAGCCACCAGGGATCCCTGTTCCTGGCAGCCCTCGGGTCAGCTGCTTGTTTGGCTGGCGGGGACAGCTGGGTCTACAGAGAGGCCCATTGTCTCTGGCCTCTGGGGCTCTATTGTTGGAGCCTCTTCCCAAGGTCCAGCCCCAAGACATTCCCAGCTGTCGCTGGGGCTTGGCTTGGAGCGGGGAGACAAGGGAATGAGCACGAATACCCGACTGTCCCCTTACGACTGGATCACCAGCCCCGCTGCACTGAGGAGGAAACTGAGGCTCAGAGAGCCCAAATGACGTGTAGGGAGTGCTTGTCTCACCTCGGAGTCCCCAGAGATGGGGCGGGGAGGGCGTGCCTGTGGCCTCAAGTCGGAGGGGTCATGGATTCCAATAGGTCCCAGATGGCAGGGCCAGAGCATCCCCCTATCTTATATTACGCGTGGAAACAGAGCCCCCAGAGCGCGCGGGCTGGCCCAAGGTCACACGGCGCGCCTGCCGCAGAGTCTGCCGGGAAACCAGGCGTCCCTAATTCCCAGACTCGGGAGAACGCAGGGGCATAGGATGGCCCCTCCCCCAGGGGCGGGACGAACCCGCGCTTTGAGAACCTCTGTGGCGAGCCTGGTGAAAACTCTCGCGGCCCGCCCCTTAGGGGGCGTGACTCTCCGAGCAAAGCGGGATTCTACTGGGCATTTGTCTGAGGAAAGCGGGACTTGGCGCTTGATGGGCGTTGGAGGCGTGGCCTCTATCGGCTGGCGAGTTCTCTTGCGGGACTCCATCGCTCTGTGACGCAGGCGCAGGCTCGAGCGGGGCGGAG
>NW_027530006.1:594057-791429 GCF_008692635.1 Crocuta crocuta | reverse complement strand
CCTGGCCGGCCTCGCGCCACTTCTCTGCGGTCCGAGGGACCGGTGCGGGTCGCGGGGCTCCGACCCGGGTGGGAACCGGCGACAGGCGCGGGTCTGACGTCTGCCCGCCCCCAGGCTCCACCAGCTATGAGGAGGCCTTCGCAGTGGCAGCCCCTGGAGCCGGCTTTCTGGTCCCTGTGCGGCCGCTGCGGGAGTGTAATGGGGGAGTCAGCCGCGCGGTTAGGCTCAGGTGATCTCCATTCCTGGCTTCGGGCTGGGCCATGGCCTGCGTGAACCCCGACCTGCTGTTTCTGGGAACTGTCATCCCCACCCCCAGCTCTCAGGGATAGGGCGCTTTCTGTGCTCAGCTGTTTCGATGCATTATCTCGCGACAGCCACATATTTTAGTTAAGGAAACTGAGGCCTAGGGCCACACAGCTGTTTAGCGTAATCGTAATAATGTGGAGGAGAGGTGCTGAGGCCTGGCAGGCAGATACACCTGGGCGCACATTGGGTGTTGCACGAACCGGCTGTGTGACCTTGGGCACACCTGGTCGCCGCTCCAAGCCTCTTGGGATCCGGCGGTGCCTACCTCCAGGGGCTCCGGTGAGGTTTGGGTTGCATAGTGCAGGGAAAGAGCCAATGCTCAGTAAGGAGCTCCCCTCATGACCGTTGTTGCTGTTGCTAAGTGGCCCTTTTCCTGCGGCTGGGGGAGCTGGTGGTACCGGCTCAGGGCTGTGTAGCCAAGGAGGAGGCTGCTTTCCACACTGAGACTGCCCCTGTTTCTGTGTCTGTCCCTATGCACATGGAAGGCCACACACAACTCAGCTGTACCAGCATGTACCGGAGACACGCTGGCCCATCGTGTATTCACCACGCTACAACATAACCTTCATGGGCCTGGAGAAACTGCACCCCTTTGATGCGGGAAAATGGGGCAAGGTGATCAGCTTCCTGAAAGGTATGGAAGGCCCTATCAGATCCTGCATCTGCTTCTTCCACCCCACCCCCCTCTCCCACCCCTTCCCTGTGTCTTCCCTGACACCAGCTGCAGTCTCTTACCTCCAGTCTCAGCCCTCACACTGCCTTCCGCTCATTCCTGTGGAGTCTTTCAGTACAGACTTCTGAGCACGATATGTCCCTGTCTCCGACCTTCACTGTTCCTCATCACTGTGGGCTTAAGTCCTGTCCCTGTCCATGGAGACCCAGTAGGAAGGGGATGGACACCAGGAAGGTGAAGTTTAGAGGAATCCAGTATCTGTTCTCTATAAGCTCTGAGAGTCCAAGAAGTAGAGAGCCTTTGCTCCAAATCCTATTGATTACACATGGAGGAAATCAGAGCCCAGAAAGGTTAGGAAACATGCCCAAAGTCACACAGCTACCCACTAGCAGAGTGGGATCTGGAACTCAGAGCTCCAGGCTCCCACCTTTCACAGCTCATTCCACCAAGCAAGGTGGTGCCCTGGGCTGTGCTTTCTACTTCAGTTTGTAATCCAGGGGTCTGCTTTAGGTGGGAAATTCAGGCATCACAGCAGGCTAGGGTGAGAATATTCTCCATCTTCCCTGTATTAGGGGTTCTTCAGTTAACAGAAGTAGGGAATGTGACCTGGCATACAACGAGGCATTGTGGATCTTTCCGTCACACAATCCAGATCATGCCATGAAAGTTTTACTTTGGTGCTGACCTGTCTTTAACACCTAAACCCATGTCCCTTTTTAACAAATCCAGAGCAAGCCACATTGTTGCAGAAAATAGAATCAAATTACAGATTAATAACAGTCTGTTTGTATCGCATATATGTTTTCTCTTTGGGGTTAACTTCTCTTTATGGCAACTGATTCGGATTTTCCATTTGCAATAGCAACCAGAGTGAGTATTAAAAGAAAATGATTGAATAGAAAAAAGTGCACATGGTGTGCCAGGACGGTGAGAATAAGTGGAATCCGCCTGCTGCCCATATAGCAGGTCTCTTGCTTTCCTGACTACGGTCCTGCATGCACTGTTCCCAGCAAATTCAGCTTGAGTCACTCCCCCCTTGCCGTTTCTTGGGATCCTGTGTTACCCAGTAGCTCAGTGTAGGGATTCTTGTCTCCCTCATCTCTGAGCGGACAGTCCTCCTGAATTCCCTCCTTCCTCCTCTGAGGATGTGGGTGGAAAGGAGGCAGGGACCACATGGTAAAGGACCTTGAGTGCTGCCAAGAAAAGACTGGCCCTTTGCCTGAAGGCAGTGGGGAAACANCCTTCTGTTTCTGGAGCTAGATGCAGGAAATGTATGCAATTAGTTGGTTTCTGAAGGTTACCCATTAAAACAGTTTCTTTGGGTTCTGACCTTGTCCCTTTGATTTCCCTAGAACCCAGAACATCATGGTCCTATTCTCCCTGTGCCCTAGAGCACTTCCTGCTCTTGGCTTCAGTTTCTTCTTTTGCAAAACAGAGCAAATCTTGTCTGGTGGATGTGAGGGGTGATAAAATACTGCAGTGTTTCCCAAACATCAGTTATTTGCAAATAACTCTTGGGACCTGGCCATTTCCTTATACCACCTGCTCTGTTATTTACTTTCTATTTTTTTATTGACTTACCCTCTGCTTAAAAAACAAAACAAAACACCTTAAATAAACTTGTTTTAAAAGGAAACATTATATCATCTAAATGGGAAAAGCCAGTTTCACTGGCCATAAATAGAAGGTCATGGTAAAAAAGGAAATGCAGGGAAACCGTGATTTACTTCAGGGGGCTCCCTGTTGCCGGCAGTCTGAGGCCGCTGCTTTTTGGGTTAAGACGGGAGATGAGCAAGGGTTAGGCAGGCCTGAAAGAGAGGTCGCACCATGCTGGGCTTCTCATGACATCACCAGAAGGTGGAGGGGGAGAATTGATAAGGCTTTTCTCATTTTGAGTCAACCTTGCATGTGCCATCTCCTCGGAAAGCTGTCTAGCACACCTGAGCTGTCAGTGGCTTGGGAAACACAACGATTGCCGCGTGCCCTGTGTCTACTGCCCCCTGGCCGTGGCCCCCCCTGGCCTGGGAGGCAACCTGATTTCAGAAGCCAGCCGCTTCCCACCTCATCCTGGGACAGGCCTAGCAGAGGCTAAGGCTGCAGCTGGTGAGGAGGGCTGGTCTGGAGCCGGGCCTGCCGTCAGGCCCTCAAGCAAGCAGGGTGCCCACTTTGTGGTTTCAGAAGAAAAGCTGTTGTCAGATGGCATGCTGGTGGAAGCACGGGAGGCTTCGGACGAGGACCTGCTGGTGGTGCACACAAGACGCTATCTCAACGAGCTGAAGGTACAGGGTCTGGGGCCTGGTGGGGGGCTGCTGACCAGGAGGGGTGGCCAAAGCACAGCTCTGAGGGGTTCCATTCCTGCCCCTCATGCAGGGGCATCATGTGAGTTTGTGGTCCCCAAGAGAAGGATGGAGGTGTCATAAAAAGGCAGATCCCAGGGATGAAGCTAGGCTGCTTCGTGGGGTAGTGAGCTCCCCGTCTCTGGGGGTATGAAAGCAGGGATGACCATTTGGTGGAATTTGAACCTTCACAGAGCTTCTACATTAGTGGCTTTCAATCTGTGTTTTATGAACAGGCCTCAGAAACCCTTGCTGACATGCTGGGTGAGGGGACCCCAGCCCCTTGTCCTATCCAACCTGAGCTGTCCCGCTTAGGTCTATTTTTACACTGGGCTGATGTTTCAGATTCTTTTTAAGAACTTCTACTGCTAAAGACTTGTTGAAAACTCTTGGGCTAAAAACTAGTTTGAAACTCCCTGGGTCTGAGTAAGGAGTATAAACAAGTGGCCTGGCAGGTGGTGGTGGTGGTGGTGGAAATACATGGGGGCAAACTGGGGCACTTCTGCCCCTTCCCAAGTGGGTGGCTGCCCCTCAGCTCCACTGTGGGCCCCACGTGGCCAGAGGGACTGGCTTTCAAAGAAAAGTTAGAAGTTCAGATTAAGTGGCAGCCCCTGGTTTCTTAATGCGGTAACTCCTTTCAACATTTGCAAATCCTATCTGGTGACCAAACCGGGTTGATGGGCCGTCTGCTTGTGACTTCTTTCCAGAGGAGCTCACAGAGCTCTGATCAGTGCTTGAGGTTCCGAGGCCCCTGTGTGGGGAGAGCTGGGCTGGGGAGGTGCATCAGAACCCGGGGCTGCCAGCCTGCCCTGGTAGGGGGCATGGTCAGGGATGACACGGGTCCTCTGTCAACAGTGTGGGAGCCCAGAGCCCTGACCCCCAGCTTGTCTTGGACTCAGTGCCATGGCACATGCCACAGGTCACCAGGCCCCTCCCCTCTATAGGTGGAAAAGCCTACACCCAGAAAGAGGCCACACCTGCTCAAGATCACTCAGGAGGTCCAGCAGCCCTCAGGGGGACCCTGGGCCGGGTGTCTGGTCAGTCTTCCCAGTTCCTGGTCATGGCTGCTACCCAGCCTCTTCTCCAACTCTGGCCAGAGCTGTGAGAATTCTAGATGAAGCCGTGACAGCGTCGGCTCATGAAATATTACCAGGAAGAGGTGAAAGCCTGACTCCTGGGAGAGAGAGGTGTGCGAGGCCTTGGCAGCAAGCCCGGTCCTTGGCTGCCCCGGTTTCCTGGGGCCGGGACAAGACGGTCACAGTCCACAGCGCAGGAGCTGGGCCAGGAGGACGTGCCTGCCAGACCCCGGAAGACGAGGGTGGGCAATAGGGACAGATGGCGATGGGTCCTGGCAGGGAGAGACCGGAACAGAGAGGGGCCAAAGTGGGATTCACAACATTGAATGTGAATGTGCCAGGGTAAGGCTGAGGGGAGGTGGGATAAGCTCCCGGGCCCAGGGGAACTGTGTAGGGCTGACTCTGCCCTTGGCCCCCTGGCCTTGGGTCCCCAAAAGCCTTTTAAAGGCAGCTTACTATATGATAAGTAATAATAATTAAAAAAAAAAAAGTATTAACAGCTTGAGACCCAAGTAGAAAATTGAGGTCAATGACAGCAGGAGCATTCAGCCATGCCAACTGAAAGAATTAACCAAGATGCTATGGTTGAGCTTATATATTTGGCTTGGGGCTCCTTGGTAGCAAGAGTAAAAAGAGAAACATGATGATTTCCATAGCACCTACTAAGGTGAAGTTATCAGTCATTCAGCACATCTCTACCAAATACTGTGTACTGGGTACAAAAGGACAAATAAGCAAGCTTCTCTGCTCCCATGGATTTGCAATTTTGTTGTGGAAGACTGAAAATAAAGAAGTGACCACACAAGAGCATTTCACAGGGTACCCCGGGCTATGAAGGGAGAAAAAGAAATAGAGGGTAAGTGGGGTGCCTGGGTGGCTTAGTCGGTTAAGCGTCCGACTTTCGCTTAGGTCATGATCTCGCGGTTCGTGGGTTCGAGCCCCGCGTCGGGCTCTGTGCTGACTGCCAGCTCAGAGCCTGGAGCCTGTTTCAGTCTGTGACTCCCTCTCTCTCTGCCCCTCCCCTGCTCACGCTGCCTCTCTCTCTCTCTCTCTNAAACATTAAAAAAAAAAGAAATAGAGGGTAAGTGGAAGGTGGAGGGTGACCAGGTGGTCTGGGAGGGCCTCGTAGAGGTCAGGTGTGAGCTGACACAAAAGGACGAAGAGCAAGTGACACTCATGTGGAGCTGTGAAGGAAGAATGTTCCAGAGCCACATACCTGGAGGGGGAGGGAACTCTGCCTGCTAGAGGGGAGAAGGATGCTTACGGAAACCAGAAGCTGAGGCGGCACAAGATGTGGTCAGGGCAGCCACAAGCCACAGGAGGAGTTTAGATTTTGTTCCAGATGCCACAGGACAGTGATGTGGTATGATGTGCCCTTGATGTTCAGCCAGCAACCAGGTCCATTTTGGCATTTAGGGGCTGCTGCTCAGGAACATTCCCCTCACCCCTATTCATCCTCACCGCTTCTCTCCCTTCTCCCTCCCCCCAGCTCTGTGCAATGTCCCTTTTCTTTTTTCTCTGCTGCGGGCATCTGGAACAGTGCCCTGGAGAGGTCCTGCTGGGTTCCTCAGCTGTCCCGTGTGCACTGTGGGAGGTCACCCTCTCCCCTGCACCGCTCACTCACCTGTACTCCAGGTCCTGCCCTGGTGTGGCCTTCGATGCTTAATCATCCCGGCATTGAAGGGGGCTAAGTACCCTCATGTTTGCCAGGTGATGGCCATTCAGGGAAAGAAATGTTTATTGAGCACCTGCTGTGTGAAAGGCCCAGAGTTTGCCCCACTGGGGGTGGTGGTCAGGTTGGGCCAGGGCCAGGCTCCTGTCTTCTGCTAACCCCAGTGACAGTTGGCCTGGGGTGTGGGGTAGTGTGATGCAGATCTGACATCTTGTCCTTGTGTACCCTGAGCCAGGCAGTGCTCAGGATACCTTTATCCAGCAAGTGTTTTGGTGTTTTTTTTTTCTTTTTCTTTTTAACTGGCAAATATTTAATGAGCACTGTGCTCTGTCCCAGGGGAGACAGGACAGAACAGAAGAGATGGAGCCCCTCTCCTTACACGGCTGGCATTTAGGTCAGGGAGTCAGCCAATAGACATGATCATCAAGTCAATGGTATGGTGTGTTAGAAGGCAGTCAGTGCCATGGGTGAAAGTAGAGCAGGAAAGGGGGTGGTAGGGTCTGCACTTTGAAATAAGGAGGTGAAGGAGGGACTTACCGATGTGTGATCATGGATGGAGGGCAGTGAGGGAGTGAGCTATGTGGGCATCTGGAGGGAGTGCATTCTAAGTATAAGGATTAGCAAGTGCAAAGGGCCTGAGGCAGGAGTATCTGCAGCATGTTCCAGTATTGCCACTGGATCAGAGAGAATGGGAGGGAGACCGGCTAGGGATGGTGTCAGAAAATGATCAGGGACCAGACCACACAGGGGCCTTTTGTGCCACCGTGGTTTGCTCTGAGGGAGATGAGAGCCAAGGAATGTATTAAGCCGAGGGACATGATCTGATCTAGGGTTTGACAGGATTGCTTGACAGCTGTGACGAGAAGAGGCTGTCAGGACAGAAGCAGGAAGATCAGTGAGGAAGGAGGTTGTTGTAATAATCTGGTGAGAGATCCTGGGCTCTCAGACGAGGCCGGAAGCAGCCGCTGTGGATCTGGGAGGAGTAGTAGGAGTTGGAGTTTGCCATGAAGTGGAAACACTAGAATTTTCTGTTGTTCAGACTGGGCTTGTGACATGCAGGAGAAAGAGAAGCTAGGGACGCCAAGCCTCAGGAAGTCCGGGCACCTCTTGGGCCTAGTCACCGACCTGCCTGCACTCCGAGTCCTGTCCGGGAGGGAGACAGACCCTCACACCACAACACCAGGGGGCTGAAGGCTCAGAGAGTCTCTGGGGAAATGGGCACTCCTTCCCGGGCCTCCAATTTTTCTCTCTCTTATCTCTTCTTGCCTGAGGGGCCTCTTATCTCCTTCCTTTGTTAATAATGGTAAAATTCAGATGCCATAACCAGCAACTTTCTAAAGTGTAAACATCAGTGGCATTTAGCTGTTTAGTTCCGGGATATTGTCATTATTCCCAGAGGAAACTGGTACCCAGTAATCTGTTGCTCCCTTCCCTCCCTTCCCCCCCCCAGTCCCTGGGGACCACGGCCTGTGTTCTAGCTCTCTGGACTTGCCTTTTCTGGATGTCTCACAGGCACGGAGTCCTGCAACATGTGACCTGTGGTGTGAGGCTGCTTTCAGCAAGCACAAGCGTGGAGTTTTCAGGCATCACCCTGTTGTGGCTGAATAATATTCCATTGTGTGGCTGGACCCCATTTTGTTTATCCATTTCTCAGCTGATGGGCGTTGGGGTTACTTTTAGCCTTTGTACGTAGAGATGCTGTGGGCATGCACATACAAGTTTATGTGGCGTCCCTATGTTCGGTTATTTTGGTTCTTACCTAGGAGTGGAATCGCTGGTCATAGGGAGGTTAAGGAGCCCCCATAACGATCCCCGCAGCAACTGGACATTTTACATTCCTAACAACTGTGCACAAATTTGCCCACATTCTCACCCACACTTGTTATTTTCTGTTTTTGTTTTTTGTTCTTTTTTGGTTGTGGCTACCTTCGTGGGTATGAAGTGGTATCACATTGTGGTCGTAATGTGCGTCCCCGTCAGTCAGTAGTACTAAGCGTGTTTTCACCTGCTCATTGCCCATTTACATCGCCGCTTCAGAGAAGGGTCTGCTCCAGTCACTGACCCATTTAAAAACTTTGCAGTGTAGTTTTAATTTTTTTTAATGCTTTATTTCTGAGAGAGAGAGACCGTGTGAGCAGGGGAGGGTCAGAGAGAGGGGGAGACAGAATCTGAAGCAGCTCCAGGCTCTGAGCTGTCAGCACAGAGCTTGACGCAGGACTTGAACCCATGAACGATGAGATCCTGACTTGAGCCGAAGTCGGACGCTTAACTGACTGAGCCTCAGGTGCCCCTGCAGTGGAGTTTTAAGAGTTCTTTGCAGTTCTGGATATTATATGATGTGCAAATAATATCTTCTCCCCTTCTGTAGATTGTATTTTCGCTCTCCTGATAGTGTCCTAGGGTGCATTCAAGTGTTAAGTTTCTCTAAAGCTCAACCTAGCTTCTTCATCTTTTGCTGCTTGTGCGTTTGGTGTCACATCTAAGAATCCATTGCTAAATCCAAGGTCATTAAGATTGACGCCTATGTTTTCTTCTAAGAGTTTTAGCTTGTGTTTAGGTCTTTGGTCTGTTTGGACTTTAATTCTTGTGTATGGTGTGAGGAAGGGCCCAACTTCAATCTGTTGCGTGTGTCTCTCCAGTTTCCCCAGCACCATTTCTTTTTTTTTCTTATTTTAAATTTTTTAAATTTATTTCTGAGAGAGAGGGAGACAGTGTGAGCAGGGGAGGGTCAGAGAGAGAGGGAGACACAGAATCTGAAGTAGGCTCCAGGCTCTGAGCTAGCTGTCAGCACAGAGCCCGATGCGGGGCTCAAACCCACGAATCATGAGATCATGACCTGAGCCGAAGTCAGATTCTCAACCGACTGAGCCACCCAGGCGCCCCTCCTCAGCACCGTTTCTTAAAGGCACTACACTTTCCCGTTGACTGGTCTTGGTATCCTTGTAGAAAATTAGTTGGCCATAGATGTATGGATTTACTTCTGGACTCCCCGTTGTATTCAGTTGATGCATATGTCTGTCCTATGCCACTGATGTATTGCTTTAATTACTGGAGTTTTGTGGTAAGTGAGACTGAGGAGCAAAATGCTATTTTTTGATTGCAGGAACAGAATTCTAATGAAACAATTTTTATTTTAAAACTATACACAAGTAGCCACGTGTGGCTGGTGGCCACTGGTTGGGATGGCACAAGTCTAGCTCATCTCTCACTGCCAGAAGTGGAGAAACATTGGCAGACAGCCCCCCTTCTCCCAAGGGAAATGGTCCCCTTGGCTAAATCCCAGTTGTGCTTCTGGTGACTGTATACCCAGCCCATGTAAAATTCATTCTCCAGCTTGAGAGGTTCCCAAGTGGGTCCCACGTGACTACAGCTTTTCAAAGGTCAGTATGTGTTACATAAAAAGTAGAGCAGGCCGACAATGGGGTGAAGCCAAGTTACCCAGGATTCTTCACGGCAAAATGTAGAGGCTCTAACCTGCCAGGGCGTGGACACGATAGGAAGTGTGTCCCAGACTTATTAGATGTGGACCCCTTTCCTGATAGTGTGCTGTGCTAGGCAGTTGCTGCAGGACATACTTTAAAGCAGGCCCCCTCGTGGTTCTGTGTCTATACCAGACCCGTCAGGAGGCTGGGATAAGGCTTCATTTTCTTTCAATCCTTACCCGCTCTTAGCTTGCTGAGGGAGACAGGGAGGCAGTTACCTAATGTGTTCCTTCAGTGGCTCAGGTTTTTTTTTTGGCTGTTTATTCATAGAAAACTGTGGTTCTGGGGCTCCTGGCTGGCCGGGCTGTAGAGCAGGCAACTGTTAATCTCAGGGTCATGAGTTCAAGCCCCACGTTGGGCATGGAGCCTATTGGTATGGTGAACAGTCAGAGCTGATCACCTCCCCCTTGCTGGTTCTCTCCCCCCCACACACGCACGCACACGCAAGCACACGCATGCACACGCGAGCACACAGATAGGTCTTGGAGCTTTCCAGCCATCTCTCAGGCCCTGGGAGGCCTCCGTGGCACAGCCAGAAGGCTGGGGCTTGAGGAAGGCTGGAGGGCCCCTCTCTTTTCAGACCGCAAGTGGTCTGCGATCCGTGAGCCACATTTACCAGCTCCTTCACTTGAGTGAAGGCTTCCCCCAGCCTTCAACTGTCCTCAGCCCTGGTGGCCTGGGAGGGGTTCTGTGCAGCTCAGCACACCTGGACCGGACGGAGGTTGACATGGGTCCTGTCCTGGCTTCCAGTAGTGCCCCCTGGCTGATGCCTGCCAGAACCTTCCCAGGCATATGCCCTTTCTGCTATCCAACCTCATCCTTGGTGCATCCTTGGCTTCTCTGCTAATCCCTCCCCTTTATTGAACATGCTCAGGCCTCTCCTCCCCTAAATCTCCTCTCCTGCTGGGAGAACCCAGTGGCTGTGCTCCCCCTTCTCAGCACCTCCCTTTGCTTACTCCTTCCTGAAACTTCTCTCTGCCTGGCCTCCTGAGGGCCAGACCTCTGCCCCACCCCCAGCCTGTCCCAGGACTGCCCTCAAGTGTCCCAGGGGCCTGCCCTCCTGGCCTTTGCCTTCAGGATTGGAGTCTTGGGGTTCCAGCCTTGCATCCTGGACTCCTCTGTCTGCCCCTCCCCCACAGGCCGTCTGCCAACTGTCCCTGTCTCCCCTCCCCCAGACCCTCATTATTTCTCGCTTCCTCCCTGGGGCTGCTGCTTCAATTCGAGTTCTCCTAATTGGTCCTCCTGCTGCAGCCAGAACAGCTTGGGCAAGCACCATCTGATGGCTCCCTGCTGCTCTGACGAGGCTGCCTGAGAGAGAACATTCTCTGGCAGCCCAGAGGTACCCAGCTTCTAGTGAGCACGGACTCACTTCCCTTTGCCAGGAGCTGTCTTTTCACCTTGACCCTGACACCTGGGCATCTCCTGTTCACCTTCAGTCTCAGCTTTGAGGTCACTGCCTCCAGAAAGCTGCTCTGTTCCCAGCTGGACCCAGACCATTTTCTCCATCCAAAGGTGTCGTCAGCTTGCATATAAGTGCCTCCCTGCTGGGCTGTGCATTGTGTCAGAAGGACAGGGGTAGCCCCCACCCTGGAGCCTCTGAGGCTCTGCCTAGGGTCCGAGGACAGCAGGGAGAATGCATGCCCGTACATTCCCAGCCAGGCAGGAGATGGTTCAGGATCTGGGTCCACAGATGTTTGCTCAGGGGCCTGGGGAGGGTCGTAGGGTAAGCTGCGTCCTAATCTTGGTGCAGATGCCCTTTGGGGTACCCTAGGCCCTCCTGCCTCAGTAGCCAGAAATGAAGGCCCTTTATGCCTTTTGAACGGAGGCCCAAGTCCTAGTGGATGAAGAGGTCAGGCTGTGCGGGGGGGGGCAGACCTGAGCTTCCAGTCCTGGCTCTACCAGGGAGTCACTGTGTGACCTTGGACAGAAAGATCTTCCCAGCTTAGGGCCTCTGTGTCCCCCCTTTCTGTACAGTGGGTGGGCTGGCGGGGTGCTGGGCCTGCAGCCTCTGGGACCCAGAGTGCTCTGCAGTTCTTGTTCTGGGCACAAGAGGGCAGTCGAGGGCTTTGGAGGAATGTGGGCCGACCGCTTTAAGGAAAAGAGCAGCTCTTTACTGAGCCCACAGCTGGGTCAGGGGCTCTCACTTCTTACCACAGGAATTGCCCTTGACTGGCAGGTCTCCCAGGGCAATCCGATTTCCCAGCGGCTGTCTCTGAGCTCTGGACACCATGGCCTGCGTCTCTTTCCACAGTGGTCCTTTGCTGTTGCAACCATCACAGAGATCCCCCCGGTCATCTTCCTTCCCAACTTCCTTGTGCAGAGGAAGGTGCTGAAGCCCCTTCGGACCCAGACTGGAGGAACCATCATGGTAGGCTGGGACGCAGGCGGGAGGAAGGGCTGGGCTGGGACCCGCACACCTCCGGGCCTTTGCTCACTCTGGGCTCTCCACCTGGAAGCACCCTCCTCCCGCTTTATAGTTGAACAAAATCCTAGATATGCCTCAAGGCACAGTATAGTGACTTTCTCCCAAAGCCGTTCCCACATGGGGTCATTAGAATTCCTTCCCCCTTGACCTCCTATTAGAGTGACTGTATTTGCTGGTATATGAGATAGATCCCCATTCGGGAGAGTGTATCCTCAACTTATGAGTCGAGTATTCTCAATTCAAGATGGAAAAGCCTCCATGACTTCAGTGATGGATGACGCTCCCCTCATTGCCCATCATGGGTGTGACAGTAAAGCATACTTACAGCAAAACTAGGTTTTTCATCCCATATGCAGCTGTTTTTAAAATTAGCCACAGATTGCTAAGTTAATTGGAGGTAGAGGAACATTTCAGATTTAGATGTAGGATAATCTTTTTTAAAGAATATTTTATAAATATTTATTTTGAGAGAGAGAGAGAGAGAGAGAGAGAGAGCACGTGAGCATGAGCAGGGGGAGGGGCAGAGAGAGAGAGAATCCCATGCAGGCTCCATGCTGTCAGTGCAGAGCCCAGCTTGGGGCTCAAACTCACAAACTGCGAGATCATGACCTGAGCTGAAATCAGGAGTCACACGCTTAACCGACTCAGCCACCCAGGTGCCCCCGGGTATACGATGATCTTATCCAGAGCCAGATCAAGACCTATTGATCCCTATAGTTTTCTTTTTAGCTTTGGAAATTTGCACTTTTTGTTTGTTTTTTAGACTATGACTGCCCACCCCTAAACCATGATTTCCTACAGGATTTGGGTATTCAGCCTACCCTGTTTCTGTAGGCAAAAAATTGTCTGGTTTCTCCCTGAAAGCATCATTAAAATCCTTTGTCAGCTCACGTGCGATCAGAACTACTTAACTTTGATTTCTTCTAGTTTCCTTGCAGAATTGCAAAGGGGCTTATACACTGCACATTTCATATACCAGCCAATCTGGTACTTCCAAGACTGAGTCTGAGTTTGCTGGAGGTGGGGGTGGGGTCTCCTGAACCCTACCTCATAGATCATCCTACATCAGAGCTCTCTGGAAATTGTGTTTGTGGAATGAATGAATGAGTGAATGAATGAGGGAGGGAAGGAGGAAGAGAATTGGTTGCCTATGCTTCTCACCCTGTGCTTGTCTCCAAAGGCAGGAAAGCTGGCCATGGAGCGAGGCTGGGCCATCAATGTGGGTGAGTGCCCTGGCCTGCTGGGTCCTTGGGCTGGGCGGGCCAGGAGGAAGCTGAAGGCAACCACTGTGAGTGCAGATGCTCTGGTATCCCCAGAGCCACCCTGAACCTCCTCTTACGTGGCCTGGAGGAGGGTATGCAGCCATCTAGTGCCTGGGAGGGACCAACCAGTGCCTTCATCTGGTGTGGGAGTCTCATCTAGAAGAGTTCCCCAGATGGCTCCCCAACCCTGCCTTTGCATATTTCCAATGACAAGGGGCTCACTCCCTCTGCGCAAGCCTGTGTCATCCCCTGGGCAGCCCTGCGTGAGGCTGACATCTGCAGAATTTCAGCGTCTTTCCTGAAAAACTCCATCAGCGTCCCGGGGTCCACTACAGCCCACAGGGCTCACATAATGGGAAGATGAGCCCAGGGTCAATGCCAGGTCCTTCTCAGGGGCCTGAGGGCCGGCACTCAGCAGTCCCCTGGACTGTCCCCCAAGACTGGCTCGTGGGAAGGTTGCACACACATTCTTCCTTGTTCCTTCCTTATCTGTCCCTCATTGAGGTGCAGCACATCACAGTTAGCAAACCTCTTTATTGTCAGGCTTCTCATTTGAGCTGGGCATTATCACTGCTGGCCCCATCATGTCGATGAAGAAGTGGTGTTGAGAGAGGCCTGGGGGCCTGCTCAGAGAACCCCGCCTTTGGCTGTGAGCTCCACAGGCCAGGGCTGGGTCTCTCCCACCTGGGTATTGCCAGGTACCCAACATCGGGTCTGATGTCACTGTGAGGTTATGATCTGTTGCTGAATGGATGAATGAAAGAGGCATGCCCTGTGTGTGTCCACAGCAGGGTCCCCACAAGAGCCCCAGGATGCCCTTCCCCCATGGAAAATGTTATGACCCTTGGTCCAGCCTGGGTTTGAATCTTGGTTAGTGAGCTCTGTGATCCCAGGGAGGTTGCTGATTTCCTGTATGCCTCAGTTTCTTCATCTGTAAAATGGAGGTGATGGTAATCATGCCCCAGCTCAGGGCTATAGGGAGGTTTCAAGGAGCTCTCTGCGTAGTTAGGAGTCCATTAGTGGCTATTATCTCATTGGTGAGATCCGTTGGCAGCCTCTTGGCATTAGAATAGGCAAGTCCTTTGCAGCCGTGGGCCCTGGATTTGAACTGCTGGGTGGGGCAGTTGTTGGGCTCCATTTCAGAGGCCCCTTCAGGTTGCAGGGCAATGGGCTCTCAGGGTTGTGGGGAGGTTGAGGCTGGACCCTGGTGTTGAGCGCCCTCCCCATGGCCATGGGTGGCCAAGACCGGCAGAAGGTGCCCTTCCTGGCCATCCCTTTCTACCCCCTGTGAAGTCTGGGTGGTCCCAGGGTAAATGGGTCCCCCAGAGCCCCACCACCCCTCCCTGGCCTGGGAAAAGTCACATGGTGGCAGGCCTGGCCCTGCAGAGGCAACAGATAGTTTGGGGAAAGATGAGCTCCTAGCCCTTGGGGTTTGTGACGGCACTGGAGACTCACCTGTTGGGACACCCTGAGAGGTTTCTTGCTCTGGGCAGGGATGGCCGTGATGGCAAAGCTACCTCCTGACCTGGGGATGGCAACGCACGCAGGGGAGTCCCAGAAGCCTGTCCTGGGTGCTAAGTGGGAGTGGGGTGCGGGGAGGATGTAGGGGCGGGGCAGCGCCTGGGCCTGACCACGCGGTGTCTGCCCTTCTGCAGGTGGAGGCTTTCACCATTGCTCCAGCGACCGGGGCGGGGGCTTCTGTGCCTATGCGGACATCACACTGGCCATCAAGGTGCGCCCGAGAATGCGTGGGGGCTCACCTCCAGGAGCCCTCCCTCGAATCCCCCCACTACCCCAACTTGGTGTTCTCCTCCACATTACAGAGGAGAGAGCTGAGTTTCAGGAGGGGAGGGAGCTGGCAGGTTGCCCACCCAGGCTGGGACTCCAACCCCAAGCTGACACTTTCTCTGCCTTTTTTTTTTTTTTTTTTTTTGAGAGAGAGGGGGAGGGGCAGAGAGAGGAGAGAGAGAGAAGCCCAAGCAGGCTTTGTGCTCGATCCCATAAACCATGAGATCAAGAGTCGGACATTTAATCGGCTGAGCCACCCAGATACCCCTCATTTAATTGTCACGTGTACAATGAGGACACCCAGGCCCGGGGAGGTAAGGGGCAGCGCTGGCCTCGGCCAACACCTCTGCTGGATTGTAGGGCTCCCCTAAACACCCTGTGCCTGGCCTTGTCCTGGGCACCGGGAAGGGGCTGGCATGGCCCCTGTTCTCCCGGGGCACACAGACGAATGGTGGAGGCAAGCAGGTCAGCAGACCCTGGCCATTCAGAGACAGTGATGCACAGGAGACCTTCCTGGGGGATGGGGAGGGGAGGGAGGGCCTCCCAGAGGAGGAGGCATGAGAACTTGGCCTTGTGGGAGAAGGCAGAGGCCTTGGGGAGAGGTTTCCCCTTCTCAACCCCTGTATATTCCCCTAGGAATCCCAGGCTGTCTCTTAAGAGCTAGCCCAGCCACCCCAACTTCTGACCTCCAGCCCCTCAAGGCACAGCACATGCTGCCTCCTCCAGGGAGCCTTCCCTGACCATGCATGCTCGCTTCTCTTGAGCCACACAGTTCTGAGTGTGTGAGGTCTTTGCCCAGTGCCTCACAAACCTATCCGGCCTCCCACCCGACCCCTCACCAACTGGGAATCCCCAAGGGGCTATGTCCTCCAACCTGCCTGGGTCTTCACCTCCCCTCTCCTCTCCTGGCAGTTTCTGTTTGAGCGAGTGGAGGGCATCACCAGAGCCACCATCGTTGATCTCGATGCTCATCAGGTGAGTCCCCTGTGGGGGCTGCAGCCTCATGGCCCCACCACCCCAGGGCCCCAACAGCTGTCACACAGCCCCTTACTGGGGACTCCCTTTGCCCTGGGAGCATTGCCAAGCCCCAAGCTGGGCCACTGCTGCCCCCACCCTGATCTGCCTCTCCCCTCCCTGCCCATCCTCTGTGCCTCAGGCTGAACGTGGAGGGTCTGTGGTTGTCCCTCTGCGCCCCTCAGCCCAGCCAGGGCACGGGGTCCTCCTATTCCTTCTGTCAAACCAAAGGGTTTGACATCATACCAGCATACCAAAGGGTTGACACCAGCCAACACACCTGGCTGATGGCTCTTTCTAGAGCCCAGGGCGGCAATGCCACCCTCATGTCCTGAAGCCTAGACACATGTCCTAGCCCCCTTCATAGTCAGTCTGGGGTGCCACCTCCAGCACAGAGTTGAGGACTACTGTCGACCTGCGCCCCAGACACATGCTCACACATGATTTCAGGGTTGCTCGGGGTCAGGGTTCACCACTTAAGAACTCCCTGCCTGGGGGTGAGCAGCAGAGTGTGGGACTTCTTCCTCCGGGTTCCCCTAATCAGACAGGGCAGGGCCTCACCTGGGCCCTTGAAGACCCCTCCCACACCCCTGTTCTTGTGCCTTTGTGCCGGTGGGTGCCCCACTGTAGGGTCCTGTGATGCTGAGCTCCGGAATGCAGTCACGCCTGCACAGCCCTTTACAGGTTGCCTTTCACGTCCCTGATCCCAGCTGATCCCACCACAGACTGCAGAGGGTGGCAGGGTTAAAACTCGTTTCTCGTTCCATGGAGAGGAAACTCAGAGGGCCGGGGCCCCACTCAAGGTCATTCTAGAAGGTCATGGCGCCAGTTTTGAGGTTGAATTCCAGCTCTGCTACTTAAGAACCATGAAACCCTCTGCCTCCAGGGACAAGCTGAGCTTCCCAGGCNCGGGGAGAGCAGTGTGGGGCTCCTGGCCTTGCTGAGGGCACCTGTATACGAGCAGCTTTCGTGTCCTGTCCACAGGGCAATGGGCATGAACGGGACTTCATGGGTGACAAACGTGTGTACATCATGGACGTCTACAACCGCCACATCTACCCCGGGGACCGCTTTGCCAAGCGTAAGCTGACCCCCCAATCCCTCAGTCTTAAGTGCAGTCGTGCTCAGAAGGAGCTCTCTCCTGAGTATTTCGTACATGCTTGCTTCTGCAGAAGTCACTTCATTTGTCCTCAGCATCCCTGTGAGGTGGAGATTGTTCCCATTTATAGATGAGCAAACTGAGACCTAAAGAAGTCACTTGACCCACCCAAGAGCCCATAAACCTGTCCGACAAACACATGTGTGGGTCCTTATATCAGAGTAACCACCAGAAGAACAAAAACAGACCCCTCCTGGGTATGCATTTGTCTGCATTTCCCTGTAGAAAATAGGGAATGACAGAAAAGAAATGAGAGGAAAACTATGGGAAGTAGAAAATACAAAATAAGATGGCACCAACCAGGTCAAATGTAACAGTTATTAAAATAAATGCAGGTGAGTTAAACTTTCCAGCCAAAAGGCATCTGAGACGCTCAGATCAACTTGGAAGACACAGGGCCCTGCCCACTTTGCAAATAGGGAACACGTGTGCAGGAAGGAGACCTTTATGCCAATGCATCTGCTCAGGGTAATTCAGCCCCAGGTGTGGCCCAGCTGCCTGGTTTCTGACGAAGGTGCTGGATTTGGGCCTGAGAGCACAGTGGGCATCCATGTTTCTGGGCAGAGGCTCAAGATGTCACCGACCGGGGTCTGTAAATCCCCAGGGCAAAGTGTTTCTTCTGCACGCCTTCTCTCCCTTGGGCCCCTCCCCCACCCCACCCCACCACCTCCCTTTGCAGTTCTTGGCGCTCTTTAATTTCATTTTGGGTGGAAGCGGGGCCAGTGCTGGAGTCAGACTGTTTTCTGATCCTGCCGGGGCCCTGACTTGGCCCCCTGAGCCTGTTGGCCTTTCTTTGCACACGGAGCTTCTGCTGTCTGTCCGTCAGAGGCCATCAGGCGGAAGGTGGAGCTGGAGTGGGGCACGGAGGATGACGAGTACCTGGACAAGGTGGAGAGGAACCTGCAGAAAGCCCTCCAGGAGCACCCACCCGATGTTGTCGTGTACAACGCAGGCACCGACATCCTTGAGGGCGACCGCCTTGGGGGGCTGTCCATCAGCCCCCAGGTGCGTCCCGACCTGGGGGGTGGGGGGTGGGGTCTGCTGTGGGGACCCCGCCACAGCAGGGAAGGTGGGCGACTTCCCCTTCGCCTCCCCCTTCCCCCACAGGGCATCGTGAAGCGGGACGAACTGGTGTTTCGGGTGGTCCGTGGCCGCCAGGTGCCCATCCTCATGGTGACCTCGGGCGGATACCAGAAGCGCACGGCCCGCATCATTGCCGACTCCATCCTTAATCTGTACAGCCTGGGGCTCATTGGGTCCGAGTCCCCCAGCGTCTCAGCACAGAACTCAGACACGCCTCTGCTGCCGCCAGAGGTGCCCTGACCACGCCACCCTTCTGTTCGTCAGCGCTGTTCCCTGCCTGCCTCGGCCCCGCCCACCCCTCAGCGCTTCTCCTTTTCTAACCATGGGGCGGTGGGGGCAGCCAGGAGGCGCCGAGGGGCAGGAGCCTGTCCCCGATGGGGCTGGCCTTGGGGGCAGCTCCTGCGTCCTCCCCACTGGGTGTCAGAGGGGCTCCAGGCCCCTCTGTGGATGGGGCTGGAAGGCAGGGCCCAGAGGACCTTACGTGGGGCCCCGGGGCTGACCAGGCCCTGCAGAGGTGGGCAGCTTCCCAGGAAGGGAAAACAAGGGTGAGGCCTTGGGGGCATTAGGCATGTGACTTGCTCTACCCTTTCAGGCTCGCCTCTGGCAGGGCATGGGGGTCTGTGGGCGCCCGTGACCGTGTGGGTGGGCCTGAAAGCTAGGTGCTTCATGGAGGCCTCTGCAGGGGAGCCCTGGATTCCCAGGCAGCAGGCAGGAGCCCTGGTCCTGGGTGTCCTGGATGTGAGGGCGGCGGGGAAGGAGGTGCCAGTGGGTTTTCCCCTCGGGTGTTCCCCTTCAATAAAGCAAGGGCTGCACCTGCTTTCCCAGGGCTCCTTGGTGCTGATAAGGAGAGGGAAGGCCTGAGGAGCTCCAGATCCGTGCTTTAGTTGTGGTCCTGCCTGTCAGGGGTGGGCCTTAGCCCTGGAGGCTTGAGGGGACTGCCAAACCCGGTGGGGAGGGGGCAGAGAAGGGTGAGGGCCAGAAGGGGACACTGGAGGTGGGGACAGGTGGCCAAGCCAGGTCCTACAGGACCCGAGGCCCCAAGTGGGGATGGAGGTGCCGGCGGCCATACTGGAGTTGTCGGACGGAGGGCTGACGTCTGGATCCTGGCCCCTGGGTTGTACAGCAGGACCTGGGGTGGGGCCTGGGTGGGGCTATAGCCTCCTCTGGCCTCACCCAGAGTGCCCAGGCCCTGACTGTGCTTGGAGTCCAAAGTCCCAAGTGGGCCCTGGCTTCTGGTCTTTGAAAATCCCCAGCCCCTGACTTTGTTCTCAGCTCTAATCTGAAGGGGACACTCAGGGCCCCCCGGAAAGCTGGGTGGGGGGAGGGTCCACCCTTCATGACCTGAGTGTCTTCTTAGACAGTGATTGCAGGTGTGTTTGGGGGTGGGTGGGGAGGAAAAGTGGGCCAGCGGAGGCACCCCGTCCCCAACCAACCCCACCTGGGGGCCTTTTGTTCATTACCATCTGGGGGTGCTCCTGCATTCCCCCACGGTCTCCCTCTCCCTCCGTTGGTGCTCCCTCTGCTGGGGAACGGAAGGGTTTCAGAATCATGAACTGTCAAAAAGGCTGACCTCCTGGACTAGACCTCGAGGCACTAACCATGCACTTGGACCCCCTCACCCGCGCCCCCGCCCTTGCCGTTGGTTTCTCTGCGTCTGACTCAAGGTACCTAACACCCCGTCATTTCTGCCTGGGGCCTGCAACATGGGGGGCAGGCAGTGGGCCCGCTTTATCACCGTTGAGCTTGTCTGTAGAGAACCATAAAGGCTCTTTCTGGTAGACTGGCTGCTGTGTGTTCTTGAGAGGGAGCCTCCTTACCTCCTAAGGCTTAAAGGAGACAAAGATTTAAAATTCGCATCGCAGGAGGCCTGATGGGTAGCTGCCCAATACATGCTAGCATTGTCTTCCATTCTCAGAGCCCAGTGAAGTAGGTCATTGTACCCATTTTACAGATGAGGCCACTGAGACTCAACAAGGAATTTGCCCCAGGCCACACATGTAGCATTGCCAGGTTTGAACCCGGCTCTGCCAGATTCCAAAGTATGTCTTCCCAGATGCCTCAAAGTTGGCAGGGGTGAAGGAGTGAGTGGGGGAGGGTTGTTGCTCTCCAGACAGAGGAGGGTCCAGGGTCTGGGAAAGTGTGAGGAGGAGAAGGCAAGCCGGGCTGGGCTGTAATGGTGGCTCTGCACAGGGCAGGAGGCAGCTGGGGCCCTGGCATGGCAGCAGGTATAGTGGGGGATGGGGAGCGGGTCTTCCAGCCCTGGGCTATGCTTGGAGCGTGCATGCAGCTGGGCTGGGGCACAGGGGTGCAGCCTGGTGGAGGACAGAGCCTGTCCTCAGCCTGGGGAGAGTGACCAGGGCATCCCCAGCGTGGGTGTTCCCCAAGTGTTAGTCCCCAGGACAAGGACATCACATGAAGATATCAGGGGGTGGGGGGCAAGGGTCCAGTTAAGCCCTGTGCTGGGTGTAAGGAGGGCGATGGAGGCTGACAAGGGCCAGGCCATTTCCAGGCATTCTGCAGGGATTACCTGTTGAACGTAGCACCCTGAGGTGAGAACCTTTTTATCCCAGTTTTTCAGACGCAGACATGAGGCATAAAGAGGATCGGTTACTCACTTGAAGCCCACAGCTAGTAAGTAGAGGAACAGGATTTGAGCCAAGGCCTCAGCTCCCACATTGATAAGCTGTTTCCTCATCTGTAGGATGGGGCGTTTGAGGGTACTTACCTAAAGCTGGTTCCAGGAATAAGTACTTAGTACAGGGAATGCACTTAGGATGTAATGTGGTGTTTTCTTCGCATCCAGTAAATATTAGTCATGATGATGACGATTCTCCTGTAGGTCAGGGTAAGAATCAAGGACAGCTGAGGTGAAGTGTTCAGGATCTGTTTTTTTTAATGTTTATTTTTGAAAGAGAAATAGTGGGAACAGGGGGAGGGGCAGGGGGAGGGGCAGGGAGAAAGGGAGACACAGAGTCAGAAGCAGCTCCAGGCTTTGAGCTGTTAGCACAGAGCCCAACACGGGGCTCGAACTCACGAACCCGAAAGATCATGCCCTCAGCTGAAGTTGTATGCTTAACCGACTGAGCCCCCCAGGCACCCCGCCCCCAGGATCTGTTCTTAAGACCTGAGTCATCTGCTGTTTGTAAATGGTGCCCCAAGTTATGAAAACCCAAGGGAACGTGCCTTGTGAAGTGCTGAGAGTCTAGCCAAGCAGCCTTGCTGACCGGGATAGGGGTTCTGGAGCCCAGGGTGAGGGGGGGACGGGCTGGGGGACGTCTGGGGTCAGACATGTGCTATCGAGAGGACCTGGGGAGCAGGCAGGCTTGGGAAAGCACCGTCCGGTGGGAGCCCACGGGGAGCAGCCCTGATGCCTGGTGGGTGTGAGATTTCTGCAAGAGACTCCATCAGAGCCTCCTGGGGGTCTGGACGCGGGAGGCTGAGCAGCCCCTCCCACCCTGGTGCCCAGGGGAGAGGGCTGACCTTGGAACCCAAGCCCACACGGGAGCCCTGCTCTCCCTGGGCTTGAAGGTGGGGCCTTGGGCAAGCGACTCAGCCTCCCAGAGCCCCCGTCCCCGCTCTTCCCGTAGACCCTAGTGCCTTGCCTGGCTGGTGGGCTGGCTGAGGCCTGGGGAGGAGGGGTTTCATCTGCCTGAGTAACAGCTCTGTTCCCCTTTGGGGCTGGTTGCAGGGCACTCAGACAAGGTTGAAACAGCAGCGCCCAGCTGTGACTAAGCCACCCGCGGGGATACCCAAGGCTACAGCCCTGGTGGGGGCAGAGGCAGAAATGAATGCACCAGCCCACTGCCTTGGGCATAAACAAAGGTGGGGACTGGCACAGGGCCCTCCCCAGCCCAGCAGGACTCCTAGGCAGATGTGGAGACTTCTAGGACCCTCTCTGACTCCTCAGCCAAATGCTTAGTGTTTTAGGCCAGGACCTCCTCCAGGTGGCCTGATCTTGGGTCAGTTTCATTTAGCTCAGCCAACACTGGCTGGGGACATCCTGCTCTGAGCCCAGGGCCAGCATGGGGAGGCTCAGTGCCCTTCCCTGTGAGTGATAGTGTCCTGTGATTGTTTTTGAAGCTGCAGGGTATGTTTTTTAAATTTATTTATTTTGAGAGCAAGAGAGCACAAGTTGGGGAGGGGAAGAGAGAGAGAGAGGAAAGCATATTCTGCACAGAGCCCAATGCAGGGCTCGAACTCACAAACAGTGAGATCATGACCTGAGCTGAAGTGGGCTGCTCAACCACCTGAGTCATCCAGATGCCTCAGAGGCTGCAGGATACTAGTGCAGGAGCTCAAATCCTTCACCAGCCTGGCTTGGAGTCCCGCCTCCTCCCCTTGCTAGCTGGGTGGCTTTTCCTCTCTGTGTTTATGTGTCTGTAAAATGGGGGTGATAATACCTACCTCATAGGGTTGTCATGAGGATGAAATGAGTTTGTAGGGTGCTTAAAGCAGTGTCCAGCATGGAGTTGATCTTAAAAAGAAGTCTGTTACTTTACCAACAAAAACGAGCTTATTTGGGAACGGCAGAAAATTACAACTTCAGACAAGCAAGCTATGGCAAAAACCATGGATCGATCCAACAGAGGGAGCATTATTACGTGGAGAAGGGGAGGAAGTTGGGAGGGGTTGTTTGGAAGGAGAGCCCAGTGGGAGAAAAGCAAGAGTTCAGGGCGCTGATGATTTTTCGTTGGCTCAGTTGCTGGCGTCAGCTTCTGGTAGGAGATGTGACGTGCTTTTCCTTTTGGGACCCGTAGCTGAGGATTCTTTGCTGTTGGGGATTCTTCCCTTGGGATCTAATGGGCAGATCTTCCTTTAATTGACATCCAGTGGTGTGATGTGAGAGCTCTCCCTTCTGGCCTCCTCCCTTCCATTTTACCGAAGTTTTCCTTTATTAATTTTCAGAGTAGGTACTCTATATAGGTTACCCATCATCATCACCATTTAAAAAATGAGGAGGTAGAGACTCAGAGAAGTGAAGAGCGCAAGTCAGGCAATGGGAAAGCCAGGGAATGGACCCACGTCCACCTGACCACAAAACTAGCGCCCTTTTCCTCTAACCAGACCTGTTGGTGAAGGTTTGGAATGAGAACGTGTGGAGGAACATCATGTCCTGTAATCCACCTGGACCTGTCGGCCCCTCTGTGGCTCACACCCTTACTAGCAGTCCTGGGAGAGGCATGTATCAGCACCCGTGTCCAGATAAGATAGGGAACCCAGAGGGGAAAGGCAGCCTCCTCGGTCCCTGGACCGTGGGGGCAGGGCCAGGCAAGGGCTCTGTGGCAGTACATGTGGCTGGCTGTCTGCGTGAGCTGAAGCCGGGAGGGATGAACAGCTTCCACGTCCTGCCCTTGAGATGCTCCTCGGCTGGAGGATGCACATCGGCCTTTCTGCAGCTCCAATTTTGCAAGCACAAAATGAACTCTTAAAAATAAAACAGAGCAGGCCGCCGAGAAGTGCTTTACGAATTGGTGTGTGCACGGTCAGAGCTCAGGGTCCCCAGGACGACTGGCCCCACCCACTCGCCGTGCAGACAGCCCACGGAGGCCCAGCCCCAGGCCACAGCAGCTGGTGGGGGCAGAGGAGAGGGAAGGCTATCCTTCGCCAAGGGCCTGCTCGGAGCCTGGCTCGGTGCTGGCGGTCACCACCATCACTTTGTCTATAGGAAACGGGAGCCCTGTGGAAGGGTGACCCAGAGCCCAACTTCCTGGCTTCCTCCCTCAGTCTTCTTGTAGGGGATGGCAGGAGGGAGGGGCAGAGGGGCCATGCTGAGGGTGTACAGAAAGTAGCGTTCGGAAGAGGACCTGAGGAAGCCCTCCCACCACGAGCCACACAACCTCTGACCTCCCTGTTCCTGCTCTCCCCTGTCTGTGTTCATCCTCACAGTGGCCTCGCTGGACAGGGACCTCGAGCCTCGTCTCGCAGACTGGGAGACCGAGGCTCAGAGAGGCACACGGCACTTACTGCAAGCCACACGCAGCCAAGCGGTGGGGGAGAACGGGCTCCCCGACTGCCCCCCCCCCCACGTGCTTTCCCTGCATTCCCGTGTCACTGTTACGGTTAGGGCATGGTTGACTGCATGAGTAGGAGCCGTGAGCTCTGCTGAGGAGGCCTTAAGAGAAGGGACACAGGCTTTGGAATTGGCTCGCCTTGGGCTCGAACCTGCCTCTGCTACTGGCCTGCAGAGTGACACTGGGCAGGTAGCATCCCTTCTCCGAGGCCCGCTTCCCCCTCCACAAGGACTGTGGGAGGTCATGGAAGTGGGCTGCCATATAGTCCCTGGGTCATTCGAGGACAGAAGTAGCATGGAGAGTGATCACGGGAGGGACCCTCCTGCCTCCCTGTCCAGCCCGCTGTTGCACAGATGGACCAGAAGCCTGGAGACGCAGGGGCCTTGCTCCGTGCGGGAGCCGGGTCCCCGGTAGGCAGTGTAACACGGTGGCTAGAGCTCGGATGAGCACTCCCTCACTATGCGACCTTCAGGAAGACAAATCACCGCCCTGAGCCTGCGTCTTTTCCCTCAGGAGATGTGCTGGCATAGGCAAGTGCTCAATTAATGTTAGCTAATAATACGATTCAGATGGAATAAGGCAGGACGGCCTCACAGCCAGAGCTTTCCGAAGATCATCAGAATCGCAGCCAATGCAACACATTGCTTCCGGGTTCACAGCACGGTTCAAGCTCTGGCCATGTATGCACGACTTCATCCTCACACAACCGTGTTTGCAGATGAGGAAAGGGGGTGTAGAGAGGGTCTGTCTCCCAGCCGGGTATGCTCCCCGGCTCCCCCCAGAGCCTGGTGCCAAGCTCCAACTTTGGGTGTCCTGTGGGGTGTGGCCTACCCCTTAAGGGAGGTGGAGTGCTGGGGGCATTGCACATCGGGGGGACCTTCTGGCTAGGCTGTTTCTGGGACTTCCCAGCCCTTTTCCTACTCTGAGTGTTCAACCGCCTTGGAGCTCAGGGGAAGGTGCCACACGCGAAGGGGGTGGGGTTCCTGCCGGGCCAGAGGCCCGCTCCCTTCTGGGACCCTGGAGCCAGAGCGCACAGCCTGCTGGTCGTTTCGGTAACCGATACCCAGGCGGCCAGACAAAGTTATGGTGTGTGGCTGGGAGGCTATTTTGTCTAATATGCTAAAAGGCCTTTGGAAATTCCTGGAGCCCATCTGGTCCTAGTTACACCACAATATTGCTGTCTCTTCAGCTCACAGACAAGGGAACACTTTTTATTTCTCCTTTCGGAGCTCAGGAATGTGCCTTAAACGCAGCTGCCCGTTTGGTTCCCTGAGTTCCTTGATCATGTGTCAGAGCCATCATCCCTTTAAATGACCACTCCTTCCCCTCGGCTCTCCCCATCTCGGTCAAGCCCTGTGAATCCTGAGGGCACCACAGGGAAGGCTGAGGATTTAGAGGTGCCCCTGACCTCCGTGCTTTCTCATCTCTGTAACAGAGACAGGAACTCCAGAGAAGTGGCACGTGGTTGGGGCTTAGGAAATGAAGGTTTCCCACTCAGTACCATGAATTTGAGGAAGTTCCTCAGCCCGTCTAACGTGCTGGTAGCCTCTGTAAAATGAGATCCGCAGCTCTAAGGGATTCGGTAAGCTTTTTTCCCCTGGCACCTGTCCACCCACTACGGCCACCCCAAAAACTGGAAGGTGAAACAAATAGAGAGTCTGCATCTAAAACAGTCCTGAGGAATCCAGGCAGGGCCACTTGCATACTTCTCCATGAGCTGGGGTCTATGTGTGTTTCTTCCCTGGAGTTCTGGTCCTTCTGGGGCCCTTGGGGCAGGAGCACATTTTTGAGGCATAGCATCTGATAGTCGGGGTCCCTGAAATCCCAAAATGAGTAGAGCCCCCACTCAAAGGGGGTGGACATTCAGTGTGAGTGAGAAATAAACCTTTGTCATTTAAGCTGCTGAGGTTTTGGGTGGCTCCTTACAAGCATAACCTTGCCTGTTCTGACTGACACATCCCCTTTTCATGACCACAGAGGTGGTTTAGTGATGCAGTGTTATTCAACCTGGACCAGAGTCCTTACCTAGACTTTTTTATTTTTTTGGGCAGAGGGTGGGAAGAGAAGGGACCTTGTGTCTTGAGTTATAGAGCAGTCATATTTTGACCACAAAGATAAAGCCCATCAAAGGCATGAAAGAGTAAAATGGAGGCAGAAAAAGATAAAATGCGATAAAATGTAATAAAAATTCTGGTGACATTAAGACAGAACTGCCATGATCAGTTGTACAAGTTGTGCACTACACAATTCTAAGTAGTGTGATTTACACTGCTTTCATGATATATTTGTGTATTTATCAGGACAGTTTCCCAGCAGGTGGCAGTAAAGTGTCTTAAGGAAGTGGAACTTTTCTCTATTTGGCACAAATTTGCTATAAAAAGGCTAAGAACCCATACTATGTCAAGCCCCCAATTTCAGTCATTGAGTCCCCAGAGATTCCTGAGCTTAAGCTTGGTAGAATTTATTCTTCTGATAAATTTCCTTCATTGTTGAGCTGTGCTCACAACACAATCATTGACACTCCAGTCACCAAGGAGATGCATCAAGCTTGTTTTCCACTTTCCATAACAGATCTGGAAGTGTTTTTAGAAAAATAGTCCAGGGGCACCTGGACTCAATCAGTTAAGTGTCTGACTCTTGGTTTTGGCTCAGGTTATGATCTGATGGTTTGTGCTATCGAGCCCCACATGGAGCTCTGCACTGAACAGTGCAGGGTCTGCTGGGGATTCTCTTTCCCTCTCTTTCTGTCATAATAAATAGATAAAGTTAAAAAAAAATATATAGTCCAACAAGAAGACAGGACACAGAACAACCATTAAAAGCAGACATTACAGGGGCACCTGGGTGGCTCAGTCAGTTAAGCATCTGACTCTTGATCTTGGCTCAGGTCTTGATCTCATGGTCATGAGTTTAAGCCTCATGTTGGCTTAAACTGGGCATGAAGCCTACCTCAAAACGAAACAGATATAACAACAACATCATCAGTTTGAGGCCATTTGTGTAGGTACAAGTCATTTTCTTATCTCAGTAAGCACCTAGATTCTTACCTACTGTGCTGTGGCCTAAAAATGGTTTGTAATAGTAATTTTTCTAGGGACACAGAGAAGACATTGTGTAGCCTTCATTTCCTCTTAAATGGTTAAATTGTAACTATGTTGTTGCTTAAAAGGACAGACCAAAATTATCTAGAGAGTTCACATATGTGTGGCTTAAGCTAGATAAATAATGTATCATTGTAAAAGAAAGGATGGTGGCTGGTGAGGTCCAGCCCCCTGCTATTCCCAGCAGAGGAGGAGGGAGTCCCACCCCTCCAACCCCCTCCCCTGAGCCGGGGCCCTGACCCTGTGCAGGACAGCTCACTCCCACAACCCTAAACGCCAGGAGTTTCCAGGAAAGGTCGAGGGGAGGCTGTGGGCCCTGGTGTCAGAGGATCCTGGACGGGGTCCTGGCACTGCCTTTTCTAGCTGGATGACGCCAGGCTAGTACTCCCCCGTTTGGAGCCTCAGTTGCCGCTTATCAAAACTGGGAATGAGGACACCCACCTGCGGGGTCATTGTGAGGGTCAGGTGGGCGTGGGTGGGAGCCAGCCGCATGTAGTCGGTGCTCAATGTACAGCCCTTGTTACAGCTCATCCCGCTACTGGCTCCCCCTGCCAGGCAGCGAGGGGGTGGGATCCGTCTGCTCTCCCAGCATACACTCAGAGCAGGGCCTGTTGGCACCCAGTAGGTGCTCCATAAACACCCTGTCACTGTTCCAGTTGTGAGGGAGATTGGCTTGTGCCTGTTGGGGTTTCCTCGCCCTCCAGGCTGCGGGGGAAGGGGCCAGGACCAGCCTTTGCCTGCTCAGGCTAGAGACTCACTTCTCCATGACACTTCTCGGGGGAGACATTGGGCCCCAGTGTCCTCTCTGGATCCATGGGGGCCCCACCCCACTCCTGAGCAAGCCCTCCTAGTCAGCACTGCTTGGCAGGGACAGGACATAAAGAAGGGAGCTCCGGGGCCCCTGGGCCAACATGATTGTTTTTCTTCCTGGAACAGCCAGGCTGAGGGGCTCAGGGTGAGTGAGGCACCAGTGGGCGTGGGAGGAACCAGAGTCACTCTCTCCATCCGTGAGGGAGCACCGGGATCAGCTGGACAGCACTGGTTGGGGTCCACTTTCCTTTGACCTCGGGTGAATGACTTAACCTCCCTGGCCTCAGTTTCTTCATCTACAAAATGGAATAATCTCAGCACCCACTTCTTAGCCGGGCTGTGAAGGATGGATAAGTGGGCCCCTGCAAAGCACTTACAACGACGCCTGGCGTGTAGTAAATGCTCCAGAAAAGAGTTGCTGCAATTCTTAGGACTGTCAGTGATTCCTGGTCTGAACATTGGGGCTCAGCTGCAGTGACGCAGGGCTATCATTCCCTGTCTCTGAGCCTCAGTGTGCCGTGTGTGTGTGTGTGTGTGTGTGTGTGTACTGGAGGCTGTGAGCACGCAAAGGCTGTGTGAAGGAGGTGTGTAGGTGAAACTTGCCTTCCTCCCTCCCGCTACCCTTCCTCCCATTCCTGCTTCCTTTAGCATGGGGACTGCCCCCGAGGCAGGGCGTGAGCCATCTGCCCTCTGGGAGGGTCTTCCAGCTCCCTCAGCCCCAGAAAGAGTGGACCTATGGCCGCTGGGACATTGCCATGTCTCATCCCCCTTTGCACGGGATTAAAAATGGAGGCCCGAGAGGGACAGGGCTGATGCTGGGCAGTGTTGGGTCCAGCAGAGCCGAGGTGTGGTCAGCCGGGTTCCCTGGGGCCCGGCCACGGGAACANTCCCTCACCGTTGTTTGGAAGAGACAGCCGGTGTCAGTCGCAGCCCCACCCGCCCCTTGGCTCCCCCGCTCCTTGGCCCGCGCAGCCCCTGCTTATGGAGGTCGTGCTAGGTGACCAGGGTTAGGCCCTGCTGCTCCCAGAACCTCCATCCTTTGTCCTTCACCTCCGCCTGAACACCAGGGGATGGAGCTGTTGTTCTCCGAGCGCCCCTCCTGGCCCAGGCCTTTGGGAAAGAGAGCAGGAGGCGCAGAGCCAAGGGCCGACACTAGGTGAGTGCCCACTGGGGACCAGGAGCCACTCAGGACTTCACACCCCTGATGGCATCTGGGAGGCAGAAATAGGCATTGCCGTTTTATGAGTGGAGTGTGCACATCCGGCGGCCACGGCGTCTCCCTATCACAGCCCCAGCCATCCCACCTCATCCACCACCTACCCCTGCCCTGACCCAGAGTGGGTCTGAGCAGAGCAGCTCCTGGGCCACGTGGATGGACCAGACTGCATTCCTCAGAAAGGCGCAGGGCTGAGGGTGGGCCATCAGGAAAGGGAGGGGAGATTTAGAGCACTGGCCAGGGGAGCGCGTCCTGGCCGGGCAGATCCCGGGTCACAGACTCCAGGCTCATTCCTGTGTGCTCCCCCAGGAGGAGCAGCAGCGCCCAGCCTTCTCGGCAGCAAGGGAATTGGAGACAGGAGCCCAGCCGTGGGGCCTGATGAACGTGACCCCACCCACCAGGTGGCTACTGTGTGGACGCTCAGGTCCCAGGGCCTTGTGAATCTGGGGCTCAAGGCCGTTGACTTCAGACCCTACCTGCTGGTGGAAAGCAGGCTCTTGCCCCCTCCGTCCCTGGTCAGGTCAGGCCCAGGCCTCCAAACAGGGAGAGGCTGCCTGGAGGGGCATTGGAGACTGGGTCCTGGGTTCAAATTCCGCCCTTGCCACTTCTTAGCCATGTGACCTGGGGCAATGCTCTTCTCCTCTCTGAGTCCACATTTCCTCTTCTATAAACAGGAAAGTAATGACCCCAGTGTGTGAAATTTGGACAGTGTACATCAGAGGCCCAGTGTGTAGTCAGTGCTCCGTGCCTCTGTCCTCCTCCACCTTCGCTCCCCTGTCTAGGGCGCTGAGGAGAGGAAGCAGGCACTGGTGGCGTTCGTGCTGGCATCAGTTCCCAAGGCCCTGGCCAGGCCTCAGCTGCCTCTCCCAGATGATGCCAGCCCAGGGGCAGAGTCTCTGCCCGTGGGAACTTGGGCCCATCCCAGGAACGTGGGCCAGATGGTGGGAACGGGAGAGGGCAAGGTGCACGCTTGGCCAGGCCTCTGCCAAGGTCTCCCGGTCACAGGATGGAGAGCAGGCCCGGCCTGCTGAGCCCAGCACCCGGGGCGGGCAGCCAGGGTCCAGGACAAACAATGGTGCTTCCCACCGAGAGCTGGAAACGGGAGCCTGGGGAGGCCTGCAGGCGGTGAGTAAATATTTTCCCAAAGGATGCTTGGAACAAAGCTCACTCAGGGGGCTCCCTATGGTGGCTGGACACATGGAATGCTGGGTGGAGGGAGGGAAGCAGCACCTGCCGACAGAGAAGAGAGGGTGCCCAGCCGGGGTTGGCCTTCAGACTGCAGAGTGGGGGGCTGGGACCAGGCGGCCTGGCCTGGGGCCAGCACTCCAAGGACCAGAGCCCCCTCTCAGGGAGGGCGGACCAGACGCTGCAGGCCGCGTGCTAGGCCTCAGCATGACTTTGTGCACGTTAGAAGAAAGTGCCCCCTCGGCAGACACAGCTGCCTGTATCACTGGATGCAGGAGCCCTGGGCCAGCCTCAGAGCTGATGCTTCCTTTCCCAGGCTGGCCCTGAAACGGCACCTCCTTAGTCAGGGGTGGGGGGTGCGGGCCTGGATCGCAGGGCCCCTGCTGGTTCTGAACCCTCGTCCTCCCTCCCTCCTCAGCAGCTTCAGGCCTTGCTTGTGGTGGGGGGTCGGGTGACCTTTGTCTCTCAGACACCCTGGCCCCAGCCTGCTGGAGGTCCTGCCCTGGGGCCCGGCAGCACCAGGGTAGACTGTTTCCAGAAACTTGTGATGACTTAGGACAAGAGTGGAGTGTGGAACATCACCAGAGGGAGACCACGGACGGAGCTCACTGTGAATGCCCGGCTGCCCCAGACAGCCCTGGGCTTGGGCTGAGACTGTCTTCACCCCGTGCTTTTCTGTCTCCCTCCCTCATTGCAGGCCTCCATGAACACTGCAGAGGCACCCCCACCTCCTTCCCCCTCTTTCCTTCCCCCTCCCCCAGGCTGGGGAGGTCTCTGAGGGGCACCCAGCCCTTTGTAGTTTGAGATTTGCAGGGATGTGGAGAGTCGCCTGCTCTTCTGGGCCTCTGTTTTCTCAACTCTGGCGCTTTCCAGGCTGTTCCCGGGACTTCTTGGATTCCGGGGCCTGCAGCAGGAAAGGCTGAGTGGCCAGCTGCCCAGGTCGGGGCAGAGCTGCGTCCCACAGCTGGGAGGCCCCTGCCCTCTAAGCGAGCGTTAAAGAGCTTTGCAAAAATGCAAAATAGCGCTTTTCTTCTCGTTTGCTTTTTGTTTTGAAAGAGTAGCTATTTTTCACACAAATATGTTATTTATTATTAAAAAAATAGATATGTATTTAAACAATTTTTTTCCATTCAAGTTTCCAGTACAGTAAATAGTGATATTCACAACCCACATAAACTAAAATTTCTTGAATTTCTCAACACTATTTAAGAGCGCGAAGGATAGGGTCACCAGAGAAAATAGAAGTATATCCCATGCAGTGTTTGGGACATGCTCGTATCACAGAGATGATTTGCTAGTTATCTGAAATTCAAACAGAACCGGGCATTCTGTATTTTTATTTACGTACGAAACTTGGCAACCCTATTAAGAGATCGTGAGAGCAAAATATTTGAGGACCACTAGTATAAGAGACAACAAGTGGTCCACTGGGTAATAATTCAGAGACTGAGGGAGATCGCTAGCTCAGCGTGGTTGGGGACAGTGACATTGGGTGACATGTAGGGGAGAGAGTTCCCACAGGAGGCTCTGTGACTACCAGGGCCCAAGGCCCAGTCCAGGCTTGGGGGGTTGGAGTCATGGCCAAGGAGGGAGGGGGACATGGTCCCCTGTTGACCAGATCTGTTCTGGGAGGTAGAACATGTCTAGAGCCAAGAAGTGGGGTGCAGGACAGCTCAGGAACAGGCCCATATTTGTGCAGCTTGTGTGTGGCCATCAGGAGCAAACCCCTTGGGTGTGACCCCAAAGCCTACGCCTGGCCTCTCTAGCATCTTCTCCAGCTGCAGGACAAGGGCTGGCCAGCACACTGCCTGCTGGTCATAGACACAGGGCAGGAAACCTCCTTTCTCCCGGGCTGTGGAGAAGGCCACAGTGGGGGCCAGGGGTAAGGGATAGAAGAACAAAGGCCGTTTGTGAGCAGCAGATTTCGGGCTGGCCCCATCTGCACGTGGGATGAGGGTCATCAGTCTGGCAGAGGAGGCACAGGTTCAAGCAGGCTGCACGCTGAGCATAGGATTCCTGCTGGAGGCGGCCTTGACCGCTAGGTCCCCTTTCCATGGCGGTGGGTTCACAACCATCTGGGCTGGGAGAGTGAGAGTGAGGAAGGGACCCCAGACACGTGTCTTTCTGGGATACTAGGGAAGAGCCAGAAGCATCCTCATCCTCAGAGAAGTTCCCCCTTGGTCTTGCCCTGCCACTCACATCAGGGGCCTGGTGATTGCCCCGGACAGGACACAGTCAGGGTGACGAACTGATTGATAACTGGCCTCCCAGGTGGGCCGAGAAAAAAGACAAAAGCTCCTGCCACAGCCCTGCGTGGTGGTCAGAATGCTAGGCCGGGCCAGTAGAAGAAACCCTCTCCTCCAGCTGTTGAATGCCAGGACCATGTCAGACCGAGGAAAGGAGATGGGACCAGTTTCTCCAGGGATGGCCCATGGGGGTGTGTGGGCTGTCCATGATTTGAATCAGTAATAAACCACACCAAAGACAGTCTGCTTTTTATTATCACTGTGCTCTGGAAATTCTAAAAAAGGATCCATGATAAAAATACTCCTCCCTGTTGTAAACAATTACAGTAGACACTGTTAAGTTTTAGTAAGATAGATGCATGCTTCAAATTCGCATGTTTTACTCACGTATAAACTCCTCCTACACGGGCACCCAGACACATGGGAACTCAACTACGAGCATATGTTTGGAGGGTAAGTTTGTGACAGTTTGGAAGCATTCGGGAAATTTCTTTCATTCGTGCATTCATTCATTCATTCGTTCATTCATTCATTTTTAAGTAGGCTCCACACCCAGTGCAGAGCCCAAGGTGGGGCTCAAACTCACAACCCCAAGGTCAAGACCTGATCTGAGATCAAGATCAAGAGTTGGATGCTTAATCACCTGAGCCACCCAGGAGCCTGCATTTGGGCAATTTAGCATCTCTGACTGCCTGTGGTGCCACCTGCCTGTGCTGGGCAGTAGACTTGAAATGATCACCAATTTGCACAGTGATTATAATGATGGAAGGAGCGGAACTGGACTTACTTTGGTTCTTTCTATGTGACTACATGAAGTTTTTATTTCTGCTTAAAGTTTCATACAGTGAAAGAAATGCAGGCTTGGAATGAAATGCTTTTGCTGGGTATGGGGCGCCTGGGTGGCTTAGTCGGTTAAGCGTCCGACTTTCNAAAAAAAAAAAAAAAAAAAAAAAAAAAAGAAATGCATTTGCTGGGTAAGTGCACATTTTTGTTCACACATAACGTGTTTCCATTTTGCGATTATTACAAGCCAAAAGTTTGGCATAGAGAGACAAGGTTTGTGAACAGCGATCCTGTCTGAGCGTCCGACACGCAAGGTCAGCCGCTGGGTCAAAGCAGCCATAGAAAGAGCTGAACTGGGTCTGAGAAATGAAGTTTCTACAGAAGGTGGTTCTAAACCCCAGGTCAGAGTTGAAGGCAAGGCTGGGCCAGGGCGAGGGTTGCTGGAGGCACAGCTGAAGTAGGAGTGGGTAAGAGGTCCCAAACCGAGGCTGTGGATGGCCACGTTCTAGCTGGAGCACAGACAGGGCTGGGGCTGGTGTGACTGGGAGGAGTTTACCAGAAGCCACTACTCCCACTTTGTGCACATTGTATCTCTGTTAACACCACCCTTGCCTGCTTCTGCTTGGCGGACAGCCCTACCACTCTGGTGCAGCAAATGATGACTGTTCTGCGAAGCCCTAACTCCTTCGTGCTTTCTCTGAACTCATTTGTCTGACACCAAGGGCAGGACAGCTTGGAAGAGGGGTCCTCAGGGCAGGGAGCATCCCTGGACTGAATGCCCCCACCCATGCACCCTCTCTGCTGCCCTCTGTGGACTGGGTTCCTCCCGGGGCTTCCCACCCCGCTCCTCTCCAGCCCTTTCTCTCTGGTTTCTTCTTGATTGGCTTCAGCCTCCTATCCCCAAGGCTCTGCCTCCATTCCCTGGTTTTTCTCACCCAGACCTTCTGGAAATTTCTCTCCATCCCACATGTTCCTTTGCCCTCTCTCAATCAGAAACCCCAACCCTGGTTCTGGTTCAGAGCACTCTCCTGAATTCCAATCCCACTTCTGGGCTGAGCCCCGATGGACAGACATACTCAGGACTTCCACCCTGGGTTCTCCGCTGCTCCCCGAGCTGGCCCCACACCCCATGTCCCCCTCTTCTCCTCCTCGATGGCCCCAGTCACCAAGCCCAGCTGGTTCTGCGTCTGTCATAGCTGTTCAGTGTCACCTCACCAGCCCCCAGCCTCTTGACTGCCCCATCCACTCCGCCCATGGGTCCCCATGCGTTACCCTGAACACCACTTCCTGCACATTCCTCCTGGGCTCATTGTCAGTTGACTGAGTTCCCGCTGCACACTCACCCCTGCGTCAGGCCCTGTGGAAGATCCACAGGGCAGATAAAGATGCCACCCCCTTCCCGAGGGCCTCACTAGCCGCAAGGAAGGAGAGCCATCTTATCCCTTCCCTCCCTCCGTCTGTCCCTCCGTTCACCTCTCCCTCGCTCCACCCCCCTTCCCGTGTCTTTTCCTCCCTCCATCCAGCTTCTGTCCATCCCTCCACCTTTCCTCCTGTTCACCTCTCTCCCTCCCTCCATCCCTCTATCCACTTATTTATCCATTTTGCCCCATTTGGTGCCAGGCCTTAGGCTGGCCATGGGGGCTGAGGCATGACTCAGGTGTCATCTACAGAGAGAGGGTGATCAGAGCCGTAAGGGAGGACACACAGGGGTTGGGGACCGATGCCTGAGCTGGGTTCTGGAGGATGAGTAGGAGTTCACCAGGGAAAAAGGTGCAGGAAGGGCATCAAAGCAGAGGAGATAGCATCTGCAAAGCAACAGGGGTGTGAATGGTGCGGCGTGCCCCATCTGTACAGGCTAGCTAGAGGAGCAGGTGTGTGGGACACGGGACAGGACGTGGGGGGGGCTGAGCCAGCTCCCATGGGCCTTGAAGGCCAGGGTGATGCAGTCAGACTCCATCCTCAAGGCACTGGCACTGAGGCAGGTTTCTAAGGAGAAGAGTTGTGTGGGTGGGGCATGTTTCCAGAAGAGCCTTCTTGTGGCCGGTTTCCGGGCAGATCAGAGGGGAGCCAGGCAGCGGCAGGACAAAGTGAGGGTGGGCACGGGGGTCCACGTGAACCAGGGGGGAGGGGGCAGAGCAGGAGAAGGGGGAGACAGGCAAAAGGGCCACACTCGTCCTGCTGGCGAAGGACTATTGCGGGGTGGGACACAGCGCAGGGGGGACCCAAGAGCTAAGTGGGATGGAGGTGGGCTGTGCCGCTGAGCCACCTCCTTTCTCTCTGAGCATCCCTAGAGGGCAAGGAGCCTGCGAGGCAGTCCACACCTGGCTCCCTATTGTGGCGTCCCTGTGGCTTCTGCCGCCCTGACCCGTCTTTCCCACTGTCTTCTTCCCTGGGCACACAGGTCCAGGACCTAGGGCTCCTGGTCCATTCCAAGAGATGACACCCAAACTGAGAGTGAGGTGCCCACATCCCCTCCTTGCGGATCTACCTAATCCTTTGGTGATCTGGCTTTTGAGGGGGGCTTTACTTTTCGTGGGGGGGGGTGAGGAAGCTTGGCTCCTGCCCCATAAGCAACAGTTTAACCCCCTCCCTGTGGTCTATACATGCAGACTGATGGGGTGGGGCAGATGTCCAGAGGTGACAGCTGGAGCTGTGGGCTGCATCCATCCCCCATTGGCTTCTGGCTTTCTTTAAAATGTGGGCTTCAGGAACTTCTTTGTCCTCAGCTCTGCGTCCTGACCACGAGTCCCTGCTAAAGGGAGAATCTCAGCCCCCTGTGCTCCTGACAGGCTCAGATAAGCAGGTGACGTGCCCATGGCCACATGGGATCTGGAACTGGCTTCCCTCCCCAGGCAGGGGCAATCCCTCTATCATTCTCTCTCGTCCTGACATTTAAGATTACAAAAAATGACTTGGGGCCAGGATTTGAGTGCAGGTAGTATATTTGGGATATGATTCCAGAATCATATCACAGTGACCCTGTGAGGCAGGGGAAGGAAGAAAGCCAACCAAAGGTGTGTTCACAAAAGAGTCACCATCAGAGGCAATTGGGGCTCTAGCCAGTAGGGGACCCTGAGGGGGCTGTGCAGGGCACACCTCTGAATTCCCTGGCATGGGCTGAGGAAGCGAGATATTAGTCCACCAGTCCTGCCCCTTACTGGTTGAGGCTGCTCCTGGACTCATGAACTGCATGGCACTTGGGGCCACCCTGCAGGCCAGCTGCTCTCTTATCAACAGAAGCCATCTGTGTGTGCAGCGGGGACCATGGAGGCTGCAGTGACCTCACAGGCTGACAAGTGATGGGCAGGGATGGATTTGTCTGCCACCAGGCCACTCTCTAGTGATCCCTGCAGTCTTCATAAAAGCAGAAGCTGACCAGGGGGGACATTGCGGCTTATCCCACATACCTGTCTTTTATTAGCTCCTTAGTTCCCCATCCTAAGTGTGCACATGCCGGATTTTCACAAACCAAACACAGTCATGAAAGTGGCACTCAGATCAAACAGCAGAACACAGCCAGCCCCCTGAAAATCGCCCCTGTGTCCCTTCCCAGTGCCCACCATGCACAGGATACCTGCTCCCAACTCCTAACAGCAAGGGATTCGTCTTGCCTGTTGTTGAACTTGGTCAACAATGGACTCACACGTGTGTGATCTGCTGCACCCAACTTGAGCTCAGAGCAGTCTTAGCGAGCTACCGCCGAGAGGGTGTGTGTGGCCGTGAACTGTTTGCTTTCTCAGAGCTGCGGTGCTCAGCGGGGCGAGTGTGCTGTGACCTGCTTATCCATCCCGCTGCTGTTGGACATTTGAGTAGGTGTTCAGTCTGGGGAATTATGGACAGAGCTGCCAGGGACCCAGACCTTGTCCTCACCTCTGGAGTCGGAACTCAAGAGTGGAATTTCTGGGTCATAGGATGTGCATGTCCTCAGCTTTAGTCAGTCCCAGCAAATAGTTTCCTAAAATGATTGTACCATGTGAAACTCCCACCAAGAATGCTCGTTGCTTCATGTCCTTGCCCACACTTGGTCCTTCCATTTGTTTCTTTCTGCAGCTCCTTCCGGGGGGCCAAGCAGCCCTGGGGTTGGCACACTCTCCACATTGTGCCACCCCCTTCCCCCAGCCCTCATTCGGCTGAGAAAGCAGAGGCTCAGAGAAGGGAGTCCCTTGCCCTGCATCACACAGCTTGTGGGTGGCAGGCTGGGAACTCGAGTTCTTTGCAGGGGAACTTCTGAGGGCTGGCAAGCACGCAGGGTGGAGGCAGCCGGGAGACAGGGTGGGGAGGTGGATACTCAGATTTCCAGATGTGAAGTGGCGGGCGGGGTTGGAGCCACCTCCTCCCCCCTTGAGGCTGTCCAGCACGCCAGCGATGACATCCTGTCCCTGTCCATTCTCTGACTCCCTGAGGGGAAGCCACACAGCCCCCCGTGTTCTTGCAGGGAGAGCAGAGTGATGAGGTCTGCTGGAAGAGGATGCCCCCTGCAGCCCACCTTGACTGCAGAGAGTTGTGCTGGGGGGCGTCGGGGGCAGGACCCCTCAGGGCAGTGGAGCAGCCGAGTCAGGCTGCCCACATGTGGTCCAGCCGCTGGCCCTCCTGGCGGAGCCAAGGGCTCGTGATTGTGACCTTCAAGCCTCCTGAATTTCTCATCAGCTAAGCGAGCCTGGTGGCAATGCCTGCCTGGAGGGTTGGTGTAAGCCTTGCTTGAGATGCAAAGAGGGCACCCACTTTGATGGGCTCCCTCCACCCTACAGGAGGCTCAGACGAGGGTGGCCAGGGGTATGGGGGGCAGGAGAAGTGGGGCTCTCCTCAGAGTCGGTGGCATCTGGCAGTCTGGGCAGGGCGTGGAGTTGAGAGGGGCGCTGGGATGCTGCCTGCGTGCCTGCCCCTCCTCCCACATGCTGGCATGTGGTTTCGTTCAGCTGAAGCCAAGCTGTTGGGGGGGAGTTTCCGTGAAAGAGGCCGGGAACAAGGCCCCTTTGTCTGGCCCGGGGTCTGCCAGCTCCCTGGGCCTGAAATTATAGGTCAGACCTCAGGCCAGCCATCCAGGAGCACATCTCTGATGGGAAGAAAGCCAGGGATCCCTTCTTTTAGATGGGGAAACTGAGGCAGAGAAGATATCAGACTTGCCTAGAAAACTCCAACTGTCAGGACCCAGCTCCCCTCCTCCACCTTAGCGTTGGGTCCTCATGGCCCCTGGGTCCTTCCCAGGGTCTGCGTTGAGGCAGCTGCTTCTCTTTAACAGTCCCATGCTGCCCCTGCTATTCTTCCCTCCTCCTTCCTCTTCCACAGAGTCCTAGCTGGCTGACTACAGCCACATTTCCGGTTACCAGGAATGTAAGCCTGCAAAGCAGTCACTGTCTTGGCCCTCAGGGAGTTTGCCATCCAGTTTCCAGCACAGGAGTGGTGGCCCTGAGACAGAATGAGCAGGCACTGTGGCCCTACACTCTGGGTGGGGGTGAGTAGAAGCCAGGAGGGTTCCTTGGAGGAGGTGATGTTTTAGCTGAGACTTGAAGGCTGAGAACGAAGCAGCCAGGCAAGGATGTGGGATCTGTGGGGAGAAGGAGGCGTTTTCTGGCCATCACCCAGCGCAAGCAGGAGCTGGAAGGTTGTAGAAGTAGGGTGTAGGCAAGCAAGTGGAAGAGGGGAGGGGAGAATGTGAGAAGAGCGTGTCAGGAAACAGCTCCTATCAAGAATGGAGATGCAGATGGGAGCCAGACCACTGTAGGGCCTTGCTGGCCAGGCCACTGGGCGTGAGCTTTACTCTGAGGCCCCATAGGAGTCACAGAAGGGCTTAAAGGCGGGGAGTCATGTGGCCAGACTGTGCTTTAGCAATCAGCAATTTCCAAGAAGACTACAATCTTTTCAGGGGCAAAAGACATACACAGAAATTTCATAAAGGAGGAAGTGCAGATGGCCAACAAACACGTGTCAGGATGCTCATCCTTATTAGCGACAAGGGACACGGCAACGGAAACCTCACCGCGGTGCCATTTCACACCTACTACATGGGCAAATGTTGCAAGGGTATTCGGGGAGGTGCAGTCCTTAGCAGCCCCTGGCAGGATTGTCACAAACACTCCGAAACAACAGTTTGGCATGAGCTGGCGAACTTGAACATGTGCACACCCCATGACTCAGCGCTCCCTCTCCTGGCCACTGGCCCTAGAGCACTAAAACAAATGTCACAGGAAGAATGGTACAAGGATAGTTACGGCAGCACTATTTGTAAGAGGAAAGAAAACCCAGAAAACAACCTGAATAGCCACAGACGAGAGGATCGCTCAGTGTTGGCCAGTGGGCAGAATACTATACAGCACTGAAAAGAAATGAAGGATGGCCACAGGTACTGATAAGGTGCTCTCGTCGCTGCAAATAGGAATGTTTACAGTGTGTCTGCTTACATCAAGTTCACGACCTGCCCAAACTAAATAACAGTTTGGGGATGCATCCATTAGAGAGGAGGAGCGCAGGAGACGATTTCTAGGTCTGGTAGTCTCCATCTCGGAGAGTCTCCCATTCTGGTATTTTAACATAACTGGAATCAGACACTGGGCTCGTATCACATTCCCTCCTGCTGGCTTAACATTTTTGCAATGGGCGTAACCTGCTTGTTTTATTATTAGTCAGCAGCCACAGGCGAGGACTTTCCTATCAGACCCACTTTGCTCTATGCCTGGCCCCTGGTACCCAGCCTAGTGTGAGGCAATGACGTGTGAGATCCAGGAATCTCTAGGCTCTCATTGGTTGGACTGGCCAGGGGCTCCCTTGGCTGACCGCCAGCCACTGACAGACTTGATGAAGTCCCCTTGTGACTGTTGGGGATTTTACAGAGAACATGTTTAAAAAATATGTGCTATTATCTGACAGTGTCTGATTCTAATGTAGACAAAATCAGCGTCAAGCCCCAGGCTGCAAATGCACCCACCCTGCCGGGGCCATTCATGGATTCCCCTCCAGCATCTGGCAACCACCCCTAGTTTCCATTTAGAAGTTCATCTTAGCCCTGCTTCAGGCTTTTAGGGGAGAGTATAGGCCCTGGACTGAGCCAATCAGCACAGCCCATTCTTCTGGCTGCGGTGATTGGTTTAGGCCTGGGCACCTGACTTAAGACCCTCCAGTCAGAGAGAACTTGAGGATGAGCGGACTATGTTTCATTTTGTCTGGGTGTAATCGGCTGTAGGCCGAAGCTTCTGGGAAGTTTGGTCACCAGGAGAGGTGCTTTCTGGTGGTAAATGGAGGTGAGGGGAGCAGAGCTGAGGGACAAGGGGAGAGAAACTTGTTCCTGGAGACATTTGCAGACCTGAATCCAGCTATACCGGAAGTCCATCCCTCTACTCTTATGGAATTCACGATCTCCCTTTTTGGTGCTTAAGCCTGCTCGAATCAAGTGTACTGTGATTTGCAGACTGGCACCCCTCTCCAGCTAATCAGCGGCACCTCCTGAACCAGGAGCTGGGGGGGTGGGGTGTCATCCCTGCCCCTTCCTTTCCTGGCTCCCAACATCACATCCTCTCCTGAGCCCCTCCCCAGCTACAAGGCCTCACCAAGTGAATACACCCTCAGATTGTTGTTTAGTTTGGGCTGTTTTTGAGCCCGATGTAAGCAGACAAACTGTAAAAATATTCCTATTTGCACTGGCGAGACACCCATGTAAGTGTGTAGTCTCTCTTCTCAGTATCTCTCCAATCCTACTGCCTCCCCGCGCCACCACACCCTTTTGAACACTATCATCTCCCACCTGGACTCTACCGCCTACCTCCACTGAAATCCCCCAGTGGTTCCCCTAGCTCTGAGAATCAGCACCGAATCCTCCCTGCGGCCCCTTGCCTGCCACATCCTCTCTCCCACAGCCCTTCCTTCAAAGGGCTTCTCACCTTCCACAGCACCCCACCTTCCCCCCAGGGAGCACTTTCCTTGAGCACCATGCCTGGCCGTGCAAAGGTCCTGCCCACCTATGAGCTCAGGTAACCCTCATGACACCTGATGAGTTAGGCACCATTGTCCCCATGTTTAGAGGAGGAAATAAGGTCCAGGGAGGTTAGAAGCCTCCTCTGGTCATCACGCAGCTAGGACCAGACATTGGGGCCCCAGCGTGTGTGGGCTGAGGCTGCCCCACACCGCCTCCCCCCGCACAGCCTCTTCAGGGCGCATCTTCCTGTTTGCTGGCGAGGCTGCTGAATTCATATCTGTCTCCTGCAAGAGTGCAGGCTCCGTGACAGCAAGGGGGAGCCTGCCCCCCTGACAGACCCCATGCCTGGCATAGAGCGGGTGCTCGGGAAAGATCTGTTGAGTAAACAGCCAGGACTCGGTGAACACTTGCCGTGTGGAAGCCCCCTCCTAAACTGTTCCCCTGTATCAGCTCACTTAGTCCTCACAATAGCCTGCTGTTGTTGGAGGTTACTTTACAGCTACGAACCCTGTGACATGGACAGGGAACTTTCCCAGGTCACGCAGCTAGTAAGTGGCAGAGCGTGGGTTCAAACCCAAGCCGCATGGCTCCAGGATCTGTGGTGGTTACTGCACCGTCCTTGCATGGTGGGTAAGTGGGTAGACAGACACCGAGGAAGCATTCTGGGGTGGGGGGAGAGGGGGAGTCAGGGTGCATGGAGATCAGGGGTGTGAAGCCAAGACTGGGCCCATGTCCCGAGCATGTCAGGAGGCCAGGGCTGGACAGATGGAGATGCAGGATTAAGATATACCTCACCAGGGGCCTCCTTTGCTTCCTGGGGTTGGAGCCAGCTGGCTGGTATGCTGCAGAGGGTGTGCATCCCCTGCCGGCTGCCTTATCAGGGCCTCAGTGAGGAGGGTGGATGGAAGGAAAGGCCTGGCAGGCGCCAAGGAGAGCTGCGTGGGGCGGAAAGAGACCAGAGGGCAACTCAGTGCGGATGCCCAGGACAGATGGCCTGGTCTGCTCGCAGGTCCCCAAGCCTAGCTGGGTTAGCACAGAGCCAAGGAGCTTTGCATGTTCAGCTGAGAAGTTGAGAGCCCCTGGGGTTTGTGTGTGCTGGCACTGAATAAATGCCTCTACCTTGGATCACATTACCTGAAGTCTAAAGGTTGGAATGTGGAAGGTGAATCATCTCTCTGGGCTGTAGAGACCGCACTCTCCCAAGTCCTGTGCTCAGCCCTTAGCCCAGCCCTCAGAGAGGGACAGGCTGAGTTGGCCGCAGGGTACCAGAGGGGCTGGGGTGACTCGGCATGGAAAATAGCAGCCTTGGGGCTCTGACTGAAGAACAGGAAAGTCTGGAGCAACGGAGGGCACAACTGGAATCGAAGAAGGGAATCACCTCTCTGTGTACGGAAGACTTTTCTCTCAATACCTAAAGTTGCCTAAGGATGGACATGCTGCCTTCCCTAGCTGAGTTTCTAGCTCCTTCCTCTGGGTTCAGCTGGGGAAGGCGTCCTGGGCTCCTTCCACCCGGGGAAGAGGGTACTGGACACTGTCTGCCTGACATTCCTATGGCTTAGAGAGGCCCAAGGGTCTCAGAGTTGGAGGAAGAAACACAGAGCCTGCTAGCCTGTGGCCCCAGGGGGAATGCTATGGACCTAGTTGCCCAGACTAAAGACCTTGGTACTCCTGGGGGCCATGGGGCTCTCCCCAGATTCCTGGTGGGAAGAAGAGAGCCTGAATTTTGACCAAATCTCAGCAGCTGTCTCTGAGTCTCGGTTTTCTCATCTGTAAAGTGGGAACAGTGTTTAACCCCCAGTGTGAGGGAGATGGACACAAGAGAGATGATTGTAGCCGAGCTTCATAAGCATGTAACACAGTGACAATGTTAGTTACTATCCTTATCGTCTCATTAGCCTAGGCCAAGGAGCCTAAACTAATTTTGCCAAGACAGGATAGGTACAGGAGGACATTACTGGGGAACGGAGCAGGAGAAGGCAGGAGAGGCGCCGACCAGGGCAGCTCAGACACTTGCTATAAGAGATGGGGAAGGGAGAAGGCTGGGAAGGAAGCATCTCAGAATGTGGCCGAATGTGGGGCAATTCCTGAAAGCCTCAGGCAGGATGAGGGGGAGCCCTGAGCCAGCTTCCTGCTGGGGGAAGCCCAGGGTCTCCCTGGAATGATCCTGCATTAGTAGTCACACGGAAGGGTGGCGGTGTGGAGCAGCTCATCGTGGCCTCGGCAGAAATGCAATGATGGCTTGACAGGGATGGCCAGCCACCTGTGCTGCCTGAAGCAGGAGATATGAGTGATGTGCTTTCACGGTAGCCATAATTATTGCCATTCTAAACTTTCCCACATCCGAGGACTGGTTGGGCAAGCCCTGTCAGGTAACCAGAGATTATTTTGAGTCTCAAAGGCCAAGATTTGTTATTTAAGCAGGGATGCTTTCCCTCTGTGCATTCCTGGAAGGGGAGGCTTCCAGGAATTACTGGAAATTTCTGCCCCATAACAAGGCAGTGTGTTGGAGGACCCAGCCACCAGCAGTGTGGAATGGGGTGGCCAGGGGCCATGGGGTTAGATGCAAGGGCAACAATGAATGAAAGGTAGATGCATGGATGGATGGATGAAAAGGGCACCCTAAGAGAATATAGGTAGTTTAGTATGTCTGCCTTAGAATGGGGAAAGCCTTTCCAGGCACAAAGAAAATAGTGTAGGTTTTTCTACAGCACATTTTGCAAGTTCTATATATTAAAAAAAGTACATCACCAAAGTTAAAACAGGTGTTTGCTGCGTGTACGTGGGAGACAAAGGGCCAGCACTTCTACTATATAAAGGATTGTTAAAAATGGTCGAGCTAAAGTTGAACACTTGCAGTAGTGAAAGGGAATGAAGAATATACACAGGAGTTCCAGAAGAAACACAAGTGGCTAGGAATGGTTTAAAAAGATGGTCAACTTCAAATAACAGAATACCATCTGCACCTAAGAGATCGACTAACCATCGACAAGACTTAGAATATCCAGGGGTGGTATTCTCACCATTATTGGTGGGAGGAAATTTGTACAACTTCCCGGGGGAGGGTCCTTGGCAGTCTATATCAAAAGCATTTAAAAAATGTACCTGGACTTTGAACTTCTTGGAGGTGGACAAGTATCCAAATATACAGATTGGAGGATGTTTTCCAATCAGTATTTACTTACTTTTTTTAAAGTGTTTAAATTTTTTTTTAAATGTTTTATTTATTTCTGAGAGAGAGAGAGAGAGAGCATGAACAGGGGAGGGTCAGAAAGAGAGGGAGATACAGAATCAGAAACAGGCTCCAGGCTCTGAGCTGGCTGTCAGCACAGAGCCCAATGGGGGGCTCAAACCCATGAACTGTGAGATCATGACCTGAGCCGAAGTCAGACGCTTAACCGACTGAGCCACCCTACTTTTTTTTAAAGTTTATTTGTTTATTTTGAGACAGACAGAGACAGTGCGAGAGGGAGAGGGGCAGAGAGGGAGAGGAAGAGAGAGAGAATCCCAAGCAGCCTCCACACTGCCAGTGCAGAGCCTGACATGGGGCTGGAACTACGAACCTTGAGATCTTGACTTGAGCTGAAGTCTGACGCTTAACCCACTGAGCTACCCAGGTGCCCCTAAATCAGTTTTTATAATAAAGAAAATTAGGAGTGCTCAAGGGAGGGTCAGGTAAATAAATTGTGGTTGTAGGAGACAGAGGAATACCCTGCAGTTGTTGAAGTGACTGTCTAGATATGTTATTGATGTAGAAAAATGGCTACAGTATATTGACATTAAAATGGAGCAGAAAAAAATGTTCGTTAGAATTTGTGCACATTTGTGTATACATACATCCATTTGCCTATATATGCATACATACATATAGAACAAAAGTGGTTGGAAGTCATTCTCTCGTGAAAGTAGATCTGCTAGAGTTAAATGTTCTTTTTAATTTTTAAAACATTTTTATTCATTCTTTTTGAGAGACAGAGAGACTGTGAGTGGGGGAGGGGCAGAGAGAGAGATGGAGACACAGAATCTGAAGCAGGCTCCAGGCTCCGAGTTCCAGGCTGTCAGCACAGAGCCCGATGCGGGGCTCGAACCCACGAACTGGGAGATCATGACATGAGCTGAAGTCGGACGCTTAACTGACTGAGCCACCCAGGCGCCCCTAGAGTTAACTGTTCTATTATGTTTCCCCCAACTTATTTATTAAAATCAGAGTCAGCTTCTCCCATTTCACAAATGGAAAAACTGAGGCTCAGAGTGGGCAAGACGCTTGCTGGGACCAGGCCTCCTGTCTCGGGGCTGCTTTTGTCTTCGGGCTTCACTGTGTGGCCTTAAGCAAATTCCTTCCCTCTCTGGGATGCTCCAGTCAGGGAAGGGGCTCTGAGACCCTGCTGCCTCGTTTCCCAGCCCTCTGGGTAGATCCCAGTCTCTGAGTTCAGTGCCCCTGGCCCCCTCGCCCTTGCCCCCTGCCAGAAGAGCTGGCTTAAACAGCAAGACTGAGCCAAGTCTTGTCTGGGGTGACCAGAACTTTTCAGAAGTGCCAGAAGTTTCATCACACACCAGGCAGAGAGATGGGCGGGAGTGAGTCACGAATGAGCCGACTGAGCCGGGCCTCGAGGGGAGGTCGGGGCTGACTGTTCCCAGATGGGAGGCGTCAGGCTGGGCAGCTTTCCTGTAATAAGCAGACAGCTTGGGAAAGTGTGGAGAAGCCCCAGGAGTGGAAGGAAAATGGTAATGTTTTTCCCACCTCTTCTCCCCACACACCCTGTTCCATGCGCTTCAGCCCCTCTGACCACTATGCCAAGGGGTGACCCAGGCCCTGCTCGCATAGGGAGGAAGGGGCACCCATGGCCTCACTGCAACGTGCTCCACTCCTTCCTCTGCAAGGGCAGGGCCACTCTGGAGTCAGACAGCTCCAGGCAGGGGCCCTGGCTATGCCACTGAGCCCAATTCTTTGTAAAATGGGCGTAATAATATCCACCATCTCCAGATTGTCTCCAGGATTAAATGAATGAATAAATATAAGGTGCCCATTCAAATAAATGCTTGGCACACAGCGTATAGTTAACAGATATGAGTTTATTTTTCATTCCAATCATCGTCCTCTTTATTTAGGACAAAGCACCTTTGGCGAGAGTCTGGCCATCATAAAATCTGATCCCTAACTGCTAACTAACCCCAGTATCGGAAGCAAGGCTGGGAAGTGCAGGCGCCAGACGTGGTGGGTAACGTTGCCTCAGTGAGACAAACTCTGTTGGGCAAGACTCTTGGGTGCAAGTAATAGAACCCCAAGTGAAATTGGCTGAAGCCCCAAAGGGAATGAAGGTATTGAGCTTTGTAACCAAAAAACCCACAGGTGGGTTGGCCAGGCCAAGCTATAATCAGGTGCTTGAATGTTATGTCGTCCGAAAGTGGTCTCTCTCCTCTCGGCCGAGCTTTCCTCTGAGTTGGTGTTTCTTTCTCAGCGGGTTTCCGTATGCAGAGACCACAGGCTCATACCCATCACATGCACAATGCGCCAGGAAGAGCCCCTCTGTCCGGGCTCTGATGCAGGAAGTCGGCCTTAAATGAGGAGGCTCCTCCTTTTGTCTGGATGGATTACTTTAGCAGGGCACACCTGGGCCAGGTACTCCTCCTTCCTCCCCGGAAGGGAGGATTGGCTCCATCTGAACAAAACACATGGACTCAGAATGGAGAGAAGGGGGTTCTGGGCAGGGGACTCAGGAGGCTGGTCTCTGTGGCACAGGTCGACTGCACAGGTGTTCATGGAGGGCTCGGAATCGTGAGCACCTGCAGAAGAATGGTGCGCACGCTGTGTCTATGACTTGTTCATGGACAGCTGGAGCCAGCTGTTGGAGCGGGGTGGGGGTTAGGTACATGTTAGGCTGCTATAGCCAAGGGATCCTAAAAGACTATGGCTTATGCATTTGAAAGCTTATTTCTCATTCATGGGATGATCCAGGTATGGTGGCTCCATGATGCTCAGGGGTTCCTTTCACTCAAGCACGACTTCTGCCTATTCTACTAGGTGGCTGCTCTTGCTCTGGATCCACCAGCAGGTCCTCATTCAGCCAGCAGGAAGGGGAAAGGCCACATCACTTCTGCTCCCATTCAGTGGCCTCACCTCCTACCTGGCTGCCAGGAAGGGGCTGGGGATGTGTCTTTTGCCAGGCAGCCATGGGTCTGTGCAAAATGTCTACAGTTCAGTTTCTAACATAGAAAGCCCTAGATGGAACAGCTTTCAGGGCGGATAGAAAGACAGGGAAGTGAAGGAAGTTCCGGTGTATAACCAGCCTTTTGTTGGCTAAAGACAGGGGTGTGCGTGGGTACAGAAGCTGGAGGACCGGGTGGGGTCCGCACCTGGGTTCTCAGGACTGACGGTGTGCCCACCGATGGTGAACTTCAGTCATGACACCTGCCAGCAGCTGCCGTTGGCCACCCGTTGGGCCTGGGATTGTCTGCCGGTGATACGGCCACTCCAGGATGTGGGGAGGGATGGGAGAAGAATCCAGCACAAACCCTGGGGCTCAGGGCCCCTTGAGGAGGGAATTCCAAGGACTGGTGTGAGATGTCATGGGCTCCACATGAGCGCAGTCCCTTGGTCTCTCCTTGGGGAGGGGTGCAGCTGGAAGAAGAAAGCCAGAGGGAAGTCCTTGAAGCAGCCTTTTCCAAACTTAGCTGTACCTTACTATGGACTGGGGATGAGAAAAATACTGATACCTCGCTGCACCCTCTGGAGACATAGATTTAATAGTTCTGGAGTAGAACGTAGACATTGGTAGTTGAAAAAAAGTTCCTGGGTGATTCTCTAGGACTGCCTTGTTCTAGAACTTGGGTCTGGATGCCGCCCTGGGTCTCAGTTGGACACCGAGATAGCAGGGGGTGTGGTGGGGAGAGCCTTTGTCTGCAAATCACTGCCTGTCATCCTTGAATATCTTTCCCTTTCCCGTACTTGTGGGATTCTCCCTTTTGACGGTCTGGCTGGGCCCAGACACCCACTTTCCTAGCTTTCTTTGTGGCCAGGGGTAGACAGATGCCTTGCACTGTCCAGTGTGTCATTGTGGCTGCAACAGGTGCTAGAGGGAAGGCAGGAGCTATGACTACGTGAGCCCAGCACAGAGGAAGGGCTGTCTCATCAGCTCTTAGAAGTGGAGAAGCTCTGGTGGGGAGTCCCAGGCCCATCATTCAAGGAGCGGGCAGCCCCATGCTGTCTGCACGCAGGTGCATGGGAAGGTTTGGGGCACTGTTACTGGCTCATGTTGGTTTAGGCTGTGTGCAATGGCGGGGGAGGGGGGGCGTGGGGGAACAGAGGATCCAAAGTGGGCCTAGCGCTGACAGCAGAGAGTCCGATGTTGGGCTCAAACCCATGAGTGGTGATATTGTGACCTGAGCCGAAGTCTGACCTTAACCGACTGAGCCACCAGCTGCTCCAGCAACAACCACCATTTAATTGAGGGCTTATCACATGTTCAAGTCTGCTCTATGCATCTTGACTTCAAAGCGATCCTATGAGGCAGGAATTGTTTTATAGATCAGAGCGCTGAGGCCAGAGGGTTGAAGCCACTTGCTGAATGTCACACAGGGGGATGTGGCTTTAAATCAAGGCCATTTGGCTGCAGATTCACTGCTCCTAGACCCTCTGCTATTGTTGTAGAGGGTGTTGTTCCCATTTCTCAGATGCTGGGAGAGGTGCTGTGACCTACCGGAGGCCACCCAAGCCAGGATGCGGTTTCAGGAGCCCAGCGAGGCTGATACTTCTCCGCAGCCCAGCTGGCCGGGTGGTGCAGGTGTGTCCTGGCCCGGCGCTGCCGGCGCCTCGGTGCCCGGGGGGGCTGGTGAGATTGTCTCTGATGTGAAGAACTCTGCTACCCACTCTGAGCACTATCTGTGCCTTATCGCCTGGAACTTCCTCCAGTCGTGTCTTGACCGGGCCCGGGCCCCAAATTCCTTGGGGGTGATGCGCGCTCTGTCTGTGATAACAGCCCTGGCAGGACTCCGAGGAGTCAGCTGCCTTGGCCACATCTGCAGCTCAGATAACAGACTACGGGCAAAGTGTCTCCACTTTATCTCATGAAAGCTGGCCAGGCCCTGGGTTCCCCCTCCGCGGCAAGGTAAGGCNGATGTGGATCAGCCAGTCATGAGGATGCAGGTTTGTGCAAAGGCCCTTGAGGAAAAGAAGCTCCAGTGGGTAAAAGGGCTCAGAGAGCCCAGGGTTAGATGGGACGCTCAGCAGGCTGGGCCTGCGGTCTCTGTTCAGGCTTTGGGTGTCCATCCCCTTCTGGCTCTTTTGTGGTCAGCCCTGTCCTAGCCCCCAGACGGTTCCATGCTTCCTGGCTTCCTCTCCTCCCGGCTGTGACCTTGAAGAAGTGGCTTCCCTTCTCTCTGCCTTTNGGGGGGCGTGGCTGCTACCCACATGTGAGGTGGCAACTGTCGGGCAGGTGGAAGATGGTCCTAGAGGTCCTGGTCTGGGCTTCGGGTCCCAGAGATGTGGCCCCGGGACTGAGAAGCACAAGGAGACCAAGAGGTAGAGTCATAGGGAAATGCAGAGACCAAGAAAGGTAGAGTAAGACAGAGATAGAGACATAGGCAGAGACACAGAAAGGAGAGACTAAGTGGGGGAAGAGTGAGAGACCTGAGAGAGAGGGAGGCCTGACCATGTGAATAAGACAACAAGAAATGCAGATAGAGGTTGATTCACAGCAACAGAGAGACACAGATGCAGACGCAGACAAGTAAAGGTGACATGCCCAAGAGAGGACAGCAAAGCTGTGAGTGTTCCGAATGCCATTGAATTGGACACTTTAAAATGGTTCAAATGGCCAATTTTGTGCTTTGTGACTTCTACCACAATGAAAAGAGAAATTGGGAGACAGAAGATGGCAAAGAGAGAGGGACAGAGGGGGATGGGAGGACGGAATTCCTGGATCCTGACTATTCCCTTAGGAGCTGGCCTTTGGGACCCTAGAGAGTGGGAAGGGACGTGTGTCCAGGCCTGAAGAGCCCAGAGGATTTGGGGCCAGTCCCCTGCCACCTGGGCTGTTCTGGTGCTAATGTTGGCCAAGCAGTGCCAAATTTTGCTTGTGTGTTTTGGGTGTGGGGTTTTGAGCCCTTGGTGGGGAGGAAGGACCCTGGAGGTAGCCCCAGGCCAACTGCCTGCTCCTCATAGGGCCTCCTACCAGTCACAGGCTCCTTGTCTGCCCTTACTCAGACCTTGGGATGCGCCCCCTCTGCCTCAACTGGAGGCATGACAGCCACAGGAAGCGACATTTTAGTTTCCCTCTCACGCAGTGTGCTTACCACCTGTTGGGGCCTATGCTGTGGGTAGGACACCTGGTTCTCCTTGGCTACCCATCACCGGTCCGGGTTAACCCATTCAAGAGCCAAGGAGGCTGGGGTCACGCAGGGGTCACAGGAAAGGGACAAACCTAGATTGCCCTAAAGCAGGGGGCAGGGAGCCATCTGCCCAGGGCCCTGCAGCAGCAGTGTGGGGCTGCCGGCCGGTCAGGTAGGGTGCGGGAGCTCCCAGGGCAGGCAGCCAGGGGGATGGAGAAGCCTGCCTTTTGTCCCTATCACACCGCCTGCGCCTCCGCAGTGTGGTGCCCACACCCCTCAGCCTTCCCAAAGTGCCCAGCTTCGCTGAGCCCATCTTCCAGGTGGGAACACTGAGGCCCAGGCTGGCTTAGGAACTCACTGGGCGGGACAAGACGGGTGCGGGACGGGTGGGGTAGCCGGGACTCCTCAGCGGACGCGCCAGGCGACAGTCTCTGGGGCTCNCGCCCCCCCCCTCCCCCTGTGCTGCCGCCCTTCCCTCGCCACATCCAGCCGGTCACCGCACCCCCCCACCTCGGTATTGCTCCACTCCTTCCCTAGGCCCCCTCCTCCGCTCCGCCTGCCTCTCAGCTCCCTCCGTCGGGCACCACCCGCACCACCCACACTAGTAGCCAAAAGTAGCCTGGGCACACGCGCCATCCCGTCACCCCATTCCCCCAGGCAGAAAGTCCTATGCTCAGAGCCACCCCCCCATCTCTCGCACACATGCTCGGGCCTTTCACACTCCTCTCCCACACACATCGCTTTTGCACACTCATGCCTCATACACACGCGCCCCTCTCACGGGCGCCTCCCAGACACGCATGCCTCTCCAGCAGTCTCGGTTCCACGCGTGTGCCTCTCTAACACGCATGCATGTCGGCCACACGTGTGTCTGTCACACATGCATATCTATCTCACATGTGTCACACACGTGTCTCACGCATAGCTGGAGTAACAGACATCCCCTTGAGCACCGAATCTTGCACAGCGAGTCACAGACACCGACGACTCCAGGGTCCCGTGCACCCTGAGGGTCGGTCTACTGTAATGGGTTCTGCACTGTGTTCCCTGCTCGCCTGAGTTTGCTGGGAGCCAGAGTAGCGCCCCCGGGAGGGGGGGGGATGTCTCCAGGCTGGGCCTCTCTTGCCCTGGGGCCTGGGAGGCTGTGGGAGCACAGGCAGCATGGTGGGGGGTGGGCTTCTGGGATGGACCTGACTCCACCAGCCTCCCCACTCCTTATCCACCCCTGTATTCTCTCCCCTGCTCCCACCCTCCCCTCCCCAGCAGGGTTGCCCTTTCTCTCTTTACTGTTACAAGGTGATTGCACTTGGACCGCCGGAAGCCGGTGAGAGCCAGCAGGTGTCATCAAGGCAAGCCAAAACAGAGATTTGGGTGGCGGTCATCACCCAGAGCCCCTTGAATAGGGACTGGTCCAGGCCCCTCGCAGAGCAAGCCCCCATGAGTGGTCCCGGCATGTGTCTGTAGCTGAAGGACTGGGGCTCTGAGCCGCACCTTCCCCGGATGCAGATGAGGGTGAAGACCCCCACCAGGAGGGGGGGGCTGTACTTGTTGCTCCCTCACCTCTCACCCTCCCCCCTTGCATCCAGAGCTGGGAGATGGAGGAAGTGGGCAGGGAATGGGTGAAATCAATGAATCTTGCTCTGGCTATGCAGGGCCCGCCAGCCCCAGCTCTGACTGGCCCTGTGTGTTTTGTCTGGCTCTTACCGTGCTGTTATTATTTTTAAATATTTAATTAGCCACCAGGATCTGCACATGGGCAGGTTTCACGTAAAAGTCCAGATTCCCATCTTCACTTGAAAAATCGCGGCGGCCGGCAGCACAGGACCCACACCCCGCCGTGGTGCCCGCTGGCAGTGCTGCCTGCCTTCTGTGCCTGCGAGTGGAGGGGGCACCGTCTGGCCCAAGTCTCCACCAGGCCTGCTTGTACGTCCTCAGTGCCTACCTGGCCTTTAGGTCTCCGTGTTCGCTGTGCCTGCTGTATAATCCGGGCTGTTTCTGCCACATTCCGGCCCCAGAGGGGCCTGGGCTCGTCCCCTCACCCGTGGCTGGGGAAGCCCCGAGGGAGCCTCATACCTCTCTGCTGCACTGAAAGGCGTGCTGGGGCCCAGACCACAGGCATCTTTGCGATGATGGCAGGCACTTTCTGCTGGCCCGTGGGGGACAGTGTTCTGGGAGCCCCTGGGCGGAAGGCAGTGATCTCAGAGTCAGACCTTGACCATCTCATTCCTCCTATATCCTGTCAGTGATTCTGCAAGGTCACATCCTTACCCTGTTTGACAGCTGGGGAAACCGAGGCTCAGAACTTTCCAGCAAACGCATGGTAGAACTGGGATTTCAACCTAGATTTTTCTGATCCCACAGCCAATCTCTTTAATTCCCCCTCCCCCCACTTCAGTGACTCCAGCAGAGGAAGGACTTGGTCTCATCCACCCTGGGCCAATTCCCAGAGTCAGGCCCATGCCTGGCACCCAGTAGATGCTTGATAAATGCTTGTGGAATGACGGAGGGAAGTGCAGCTGCTTCTCTGCAGGGGTCAGGGTAGAGCTAAATTCAGGGCCTAAAGCGAAGAAGGTTTCATGCAGACTGAACGACCACCCAGGTTCCTTTTATCAGCCTGAAAGCTCAGCAGTTTTCTGTGCTTTTAAAATTTTATTTTATTTATTTTATTTTATAGAAAGGGAGTGAGGCAGGGAGAGGGGCAGGGGCGAGGGAGAGGGAGGTGGAGAGAGGAGAGGGGGCGGGGGGAGAATCCCAAGCAGGCTCCACGCTCAGGAGCTTGGTCCTATCTATGCCTGTGAGATCATGACCTGAGCCGAAATCAAGAGTCAGATGCTCTACCGTCTGAGCCACCCAGGTGCCCCTCTGCTTTAGTCTTAATGGTCATCTTGTCTGTGACTCTGTCACCACCAAGACGAAGATTCCTGAGTCTCAGTCTATATTGCCTTAGGAGCATCCCGGTGGGGCGTGTTGGACATCAGGTTCCACGTTGTCCTGCATTTGAGGGCTGTAGGTGTGAGCATTTTCTCAGGAAGCCCAGGTTGGCGTACAAGATGCCTTACAAGGAGGAACTCAGGCTCCCAGCTCCTGGCTCCTGTTCCCTTGGGTGGCCCCTCCACGGGTGGCATGGGGTGGGGCAGTGCTATGCTATTTTTTTAAAAAATGTTTGTTTATTTTTGAGAGACAGAGACAGAGCATGAGCAGGGGAGGGGCAGAGAGAGAGAGGGAGACACAGAATCCGAAGCAGGCTCCAAGCTCTGAGCTGTCAGCACAAAGCCCGATGTGGGGCTCGAACCCACAAACTATGAGATCATGACCTGAGCCGAAGTCAGATGCTCAACTGACTGAGCCCTCCAGACACCCCATTGCTTTGTTATTTTAAGACCTAGTTCCCATACTCTCTCTTGTGAGCCCACGTGTGTGGCTAAAGTCCTGTCATTGAAGCACCCCAGGGACATGTGGCCTCCTAGATGTTTGCTGACCTGACTGAATGAGGACCTGCCCTTCCAGAGTGACTGGGGATGGTGGGCAGCCCCAGCCTCTTCCTCATACTTCCTGAAGGTTTTCCTTCCTGCTGGGGAGGAAGGTGCTGGGCTGTACAAGGTAGTGCTAAGGGCCCATCCCTCCCTTCCCTGGGCCTCAGTCTTACCTTCTGTAAGGTGGGTATCCTCCGACGGCTTTCCAGGGCTCGTGGTCCTGAAGTGGAGGGGAAGAGGGACTCCCAGTTTCTGTTCTCTGGGAGGCAGTTGGGTGTAGCCTGCCTCCCAGGCCTCCTGAACTCCGAAGGGCCTCCCCCTGGTGAAGGCCTTGCCCTGGGACCCAGTTGCAGCTTGCGACGGGATTCTGGACGCTGTGCTCCTACAGCCCCATGATCTCTATGAGGCCTGGCAGGAATAATGCTATCAGGTGGGAACTGCTGCAGGAGCTTCACCCTCCTGAGCCCAAAGTAGGAGTCACGTCCTGGGTGAGGCACCGCCCAGGTAGGGACGCCTCGGGGACAATGCAGACATGGTCTCTCCCATGCAGTTTATGTTCTAGTTGGAGGGGCAAGGTGGGGTGAGTCAGGTGACAAATGAATTAGGTTGATTGCAGATGCTCTAGAGGAGTTTAAGTCAGGACAACCAAATCCAGGTGGGCAGGGAGAGTTCTTTGAGGAGGAGTTCTGAGCTGAGACCAGAGTGGTGAGGGAAAATGTCAGGCAGCGAGCACAGCTAGTGCAAAGGCCCTGAGGTGGGACCCTGCTTGGTGTGTCTGAGGGATGGAGAAGGAGGAGGCTGGAGTGGCTAAGGGAGGGGAGGGAGGGTGCTGAGTAAGCGAAGAAGGGCAGGGCAGGGAGTTTGAAAGCTACTGAAAAGTTTTGATGGAAGGAGCAGTGAGATCTGATTTTTGTTTTAAAACACCCCCTTGAGCCGTAAGATCAGGAGGCTTGTGCTGGCCCCATACAGGGGTGCAATTCTCACCTTTGAGAAGCTGCAAGCGGGTGGGAGAGACAGGCGTGTGGGCAGACATTTGAGATCCAGGGTGACAGATACTGGTTAAGTAGATGTTGGTACAGCCTCACTGCGGAATATGATGCAGCTGCAAAGAATTAGAGTGCTCTCTGTGGAAAGAAAGGTCCTTCCAGATCTGTTAAGAGAGGAAAACAAGGTGCTGAATGGCATGTACAACACACTACTCTTTTTTAAAAAAATTTTATTAAACATTTTTAAATTTATTTAAAAAATTTTTTTATGTCTTTATTTTATTTTGAGAGACAGAGAGCAAGCGGGGAAGGGGCAGACAGAGAGGGAGACACAGAATGTGAAGCAGGCTCCAGGCTCTGAGCTAGCTGTCAGCACAGAGCCCGATGTGGGGCTCGAACCCACGGACTGTGATCATGACCTGAGCCGAAGATGGACACTTAACCAACTGAGCCCCACAGACGCCCCTTATTTTTAAAGTTTTAAATGTTTATATACTTTTGGTATATATAGAGAGACAGAGGTTTAGCGGGGGAGGGGCAGAGAGGGAGACACAGAATGTGAGGCAGGCTGCAGGCTCCGAGCTGTCAGCACAGAGCTCGATGTGGGGCTCGAACCCACAAACTTCTATATCATGACCCGAGCTGAAGTTAGACTCTTAACCAGCTAAGCCACCCACTCGCCCCTAAAACATACTATTCTTGTGTCAAATAAGAAAAATGAATTCACGGGACACCTGGGTGGCTCAGTCGGTTAAGTGTCTGACACTTGATTTTGGCCCAGATCATGATCTTGAGGTTTGTGAGCTTCACCCCATATCGGGCTCTGCACTGACAACGTGGAGCCTGCTTGGGACCCTCTGTTTCTACTTCCCTTTTCTGTCCCCCGCCACCCATAAATGAATAAAGTGAAAAAAAAAAAGAAGAAGAAGAAGAAAGAAATACAAATTCACGCTGGCTTGTATGTGCATAAAGCAGCCTGGGCAGAAATGCGAGGAACAGGTTTCAGTGCTGTGGTTGCCTGGGGGTCAGGGTGGGTTGGGGTGGGCAAGCGGGGGCCTAGGGTGCAAGGGGGAGGTGACACATCCCACACTGTGCCTTGTTTATATTTTCTGCTTTTTGAACCATGGGACTGGATTGCTTGCTCAAAACATCAAATTGAAGAGCAGTTGGGCTGTTGGTGGGTGACTGTTGGTTTGTGACTTTTAAGTGGAAGTGCTTCAGGATGGTTTTTAAATTCCCGGCTTGACTGACCTTGTTGTTGAGCAGACGGACTTCTTCCTGGCATGGCATGCAGAAGTTTCCACTGTGATTAAATTAGATGGTAACAAAGTCACTCTTTGCAAGGTTTGGCAAATGGACAAAAGAAAAAACCCACCCTCTCTCTCTCCCTGTTTCTTACCCCCTTTTCCTGTGGGTGTGTTTCCTTCTGGTGATTTGACTGCTGGCTCTTCCTGGCGTGGGTACCATGGCACTTACCGTGCAGTCCTGAGACTGTTTCCGCAGTCAGCCCCTCCCGGCTGGCGACAGGTCCAGAGCTGGGGGTGGCCAGGTGCAGGAAAGCCCCTGCTTTGGCTTCCTCTAGGGTTCAGATTCCCAGCCCTGCCACTCACAGGCTGTGCTCCCATCAGGCCAGTGACTTATTCCTTGCAGCCTCAGTTTCCTCATCTGTAAAATGGGTATCCTATCTCTGTTAGGGTTAACAGAAGGAGAAAATGAGATCACTCATTCCTTCATTGAATAGACCTTTCTTGAGCATTCACTGGGTCCCGGATGCTGCTCTAAGTGCTGGGAATGACAGTGACCAAGACAATATCTTCTGCCCCCACACACTTTCTGGCAGGAAGCACACACAGGAGACATATGGGCGCTCCCTGTTGTGTCCTGTGCTAGCCGTGTGTGCGATGAAGAGACAGCAGGGCTGGTCCAGAGCTGGGAGCTGGGGTGCAGGCAGGTTAGGCAGAACATCAGAGGAGTCAGTGGAGTAGATGCTTTGGGTGGAGTGGTCACAGCAGGTGCAGATGACCTGAAACAGCTACAGATCAGGGCCTCCATGCACAAGAAGAGCCACTGGGGGGCCAGGTCTGGGGGCCACGGGAGGGCTTCTGTTTTAACTCTTGGTGTGATATAGAATCAATTGAGGGAGGAGTGAGCTCTGATTGAGATTTTGAAGTCCTGCACCCCTGGGCTGTTGGGGGAAGACCGCGGAGGCCTAGGACTTGGCCTTAGGGGACAATGGCGAGTAGTGGAGTTGTGTTCTTTCCCCGGGAGGGTTGAGAACCATGGCTGATCATTGCTTTGAGCAGCCAGGAAGAGGCTTGCGAAGCCCAGGTTCCTGGTCAGTGGCTCTTGGGACATCCATGCCAGGGATGTGTGCTTGCACACTTTTTTGGGTGCTTGCAGTAGCCTCTGGTGTGGCATGGCCTGGCGTCCCTCTCGCGCCCACCTGAGGGCCCCAGGGATGCACACAGGCAGTTCTGACGGCTTCCATCCTGGCTGTTCTGAAGGACAGCCTAGAGGTCATGAGAGTCTGAGTGGCATCTAGCTGAGTTGGGCAGTGGTCAGGGAGGGCTTCCTGGAGGAGGTGATACATTCACTGCAAGGTAAAAGTGTGAGAGAGACACAAGAATGGGAGAAAACCTGCTCCTCTTGGAGAAGGGCAGGTGGGAAGCAAGGCTGTGCTGGTGGGCTAGACTCCGACACTGGAGCACCTCAAATCCTCGTCTGTGAACAGGTGATGGGCAGCCCTGGGACATTTCTTAGAAGAGGATGGACATGGCCAAAGGGTTAGGGGGTCTCTATGGCAGCCCGAGCAGGAGGTGGGACTGGAGGGGCAGAATGGTGGTAGGCAGAAGAGAATGTGACACTGAGAGTGACAGAGCAGGGACGCTGAGGCTCAGAAAGGGGCCTGCCTGGCTGTAGTCACACAGCAAGTGAGGAGGAAGAATGGGGCGGGAGCCAGGTCTGTGCACCTCCAGGTCCTGCTCCGGATGGGCTGCCCTTTCATTGCAGGCATGGCCGGCATGCATGCACGCACTGCTCATCCTCCTCCTCCGGCCGGGTCCCTTCCCGGGGCCTCTCCCGGGTCAGGCTGTGCGTCATTTTCCACCATTGTCCCCACGGTTATTGGAATTTGGAAACACTGCAAAAATGCCTCTGTCTTCTCATATATGGAGATCATTGCAAAGAAAGTGCTGGTTTGGGGAAAGGTTATTTCCTTCCTTGAGGGTGGGGAGCCTAGCTTTTCTGGTGGGGGGAGATGCTGCATTGTAGGCCAGAGGGACCCCACCCAGGTCACAGTGCTCGTGAGGAAGTGGCTGCCTGCCCGCCCGCCCGGGGCTGGGAGACTTGGCCCGGCCCAGAGGGTGGGGGGCAGTGTGCGCCGTTGTCCTGGGGAGCAGGATGGCCACAGGCAGACCCTGACCTCCTGGGGCTTTAATCTCACCTCCTATGGTTTCAGTTTCCTCATCCTGGCTCAGCTGTTTGATGCCCAGGAATGGCCTGAAATGTGGGAAGAGGGCCTGATAGTGGGGTGACAGTGGGGCGAGGACCCACAGGCCAGAGAGGCATGGAGGCTGCTGGCACGCCTGCCTGGCCCGAGTCCCATGACCCTGGGTGATGAGGGCCTTGTCTTGTAGCCTCAGCTTCTCCATCTGTAAAGTGGGCCTGCTGGTCATGGGCTGCCTAGCAGGGCTGGTGTGTGGACTACAGGATGTATGCAGAGCCCCAAGCATGGCTTTTGGGGGGGTCCACAGTGCCTCACTGATACATGCCAGCTAGGTTCTTGGAGTGCCGTGACCCCATTCTCCTGTCTTGTGTCTCTGTATTCTGATCTTTGAGATGGCCATGGTCTGTGTAGGGGCCAGCCCTTGGCCTTGTGGTCAGGACACACCAGTTCTTTTATTTTTTTAAAACGTTTATTTTTCAAAGTGGGGGGCAGAGAAAGAGGGAGAGAGAGAATCCAAAGCAGACTCCTCACTGTCAGCACAGAGCCCAACACAGGGCTTGAACTCACGAACCATGAGTTCATGACCTGAGCTGAAATGAAGAGTCCGACGCTTAACCGACTGCACCCCCTCAGGGGCCCCCAGGACACACCAGTTCCTGATGAGCCTCCCAGAGTTCTGTCCTCAGCCAGGTCTCCCATCCTGGCCCTGAATTCCCAGCGGTGCCTTCGGTCCCTAAGTGAGCTTTAGGTGACCTGGAAAATTCTGTTCTTCTCCTTTGTCCTCACAGTGAAAATACAGCATTAAAAATACTGTGGTCGAGAAGTCCTGGGAGCCCTGAGAACACAGCCCCCAAAGAGTCTGTGGCCTGGGTCCTAGGGACCTGGGAGGGGTCTGAGCAGGACAGCACAGCCTGCTGGGGATGCGTGGGATGGGCACAGCGGGGCAGGACCTCCGCGGACCAGGCCGGCTCAGGGGGTTGGGGACCAGTGGTCTTGACCCGTGCTGGCCCCTCAAAGGCACAAGACACGTTGGACCCTCCTTGATCCCCGACACTCAGAGGCATGTGCACGCAAGCCGCGCGCACACACACACACACACACACACACACACACACACAGCTCTCATTGTGGTTTCCGCATCAGCCTTCCTGGTCCTTGGGAGCTGAGAGATTAGTTGCCCTCATGGTGGTTTGGTGCCGGCTGAGCCTCTCCGTGTCCCTTATCTGCTCCCCTGGCATGTCCCCGGAGCGGATTCGTTCCCATGTCGTCTGACCATCGGCACCCCAGGGGCTCTGGCTGCCGAAGTCTGATTACAGGGGCTGATGAAGGCAGGCCCCATAGGGGGCCTCGTGTCCTTTCTTGGGAAAAAAGCCAGTGGCTATCGGCTTCCTCTTCCGATAAAGGGATAATTAGCGTAATACCAGCACATTTTCTGCCGTATCTCCCAACCTCCTGTGCCTTTACATCATATGTGGTATACTTTTATTTTTTATTTTTTTAATTAAAAAGTGTTTATTTTTGAGAGAGAGAGAGACAGAGTATGAGCAGGGAGGAGCAGAGGGAGGGGGAGACAGAATCCGAAGCAGGCTCCAGGCTCTGAGCTGTCAGCACAGAGCTCGATTCGGGGCTCGAACTTGTGAACCGTGAGATCGCCACGTGAGCCCAAGTTAGATGCTTAATGGACTGAGCCACCCAGGTGCCCCATAGTATATGTTTAAAAATCCCTCCCGTTAGGCTTATTTTATAGGACACCTTTTGTCTCAACAGTAGACAAAAAAACCAGACTTGCCCTGAATCAGCAATACCCATGAAAATGCAGGGAACAGGCACCAAGCAGGGCTTTGAGCTGCTTCTGTTCAGCCTGCAGGGGCGGGACCTGCCCTTTCTTGGTGCAGAGGAAGGTTGGCAGGTGTCAGGGAGGTGTGAACAACGCACCAGGGTTCCTTGGAGAGTTCTCTATGGAAGCGAATAAGGCGGAGGATAATCACTGTCCCCAGGTTGCCGTCACCCCTGCCTTGTCCTGACATGTGACCTCACCCTGCGTGGTCTTCTCTGGCCCCACTTGGACAGAAGCCCTCGGGCTGGGCATCCCACACTTCTCATCTTCTGGGGACCCCCTTCCCACTTTCTGAGCCCTTGTTGGTGTGTCCCCTGCTGGGCAGGGCCGTGAGCGGAGGCTGCAACCCCTTCAGCACGGATGCCTTCTCTGGGACCAAGTCCCTGGTTCTCAGGCGGGGGGTGGGGGGTGGGGAGCCCTTCCTGAGGCGTTGGTGGCCTGGGGTCCATGCCAGGGGGTAGGGACTGGGGGCTTAGGGCCAGGAACACGCACACTAATGGTCAGTCGAGCCCTCAGTTGGCCTCAGGCCCGGCGTGAGGGTAAGTTTACCCTCCTGCCCCCATCCCCTCACCTCCTGCAACTTGTTTTCTTTTTCTTTTTCTTTTTTTTTAATTTTAAATGTTTTTATTTCTGAGAGAGAGAGACAGCGTGAGCAGAGGAGGGTCAGAGAGAGAGAGAGAGGGAGACACAGAATCCGAAGACAGGCCCCAGGCTCTGAGCTGTCAGCATAGAGCCCGACGCGGGGCTTGAACCCACGAACCGTGAGATCATGACCTGAGCCGAGGTTGGACACTTAACCGACTGAACCACCCAGGTGCCCTGCAACTTGTTTTCTTGAATGGAGTGGCTGACCTTACCTCCCCCGATGAGCACGAGAGACCAGTTTACCGGAGTGCTGGCCGTGGAGAGGATATGGTGACGTCAGTTGCCTGTCCCTGAAATGCCCCACTGTGACCCCAGGGTGGGACATACCTGACCCAGGTGTGCTCCCTTAGAATGGCCGTGGCGTCCTGTGCCTGGGCTGGGAGCAGTGACCTTCCTTGGCCCCAGACCCTGGGGCGGGGGTGGGGTGGGGGGTGGGGGCGGCTCATGGGAAGATCGGGTCCCAGTGTGGGGTTTGCTTAAGGCCGCTCAGGAAGAGCAGAGGGCTCTGCTGTGTCATCAGGGAAGACTAGGGACCTGCTGGCACCAGAGAAAGCTGCAGCTAGGGACCCTGATGCCACCAGGCCCGCCTCATACCCCAGCTCTATTTTGTCTCTGCTTTTCCCTGTGAGCCTGGTTGATTCTCTCAAATTGACTTCAGTGTGCCTGCCCTCAGCTTGGAGGGTTCCCGCAAGGTCTCTTCCACCTGATGGTCCCTATGTTCTTTTAGTTCCAGTTCAGAGTCCTGGGGAAGAGCTCTCATTGGCTTAGCTTGGGCGAAACGTCCACCCTGGGCCGATGGGCTGTGGCCAGCAGTGGGGTCGGGATACTGACATGGCTCTGTGGGCTGTCTCCAGCCGGTCCCTGTGAATGGGCCCTGAGTGGAGCTGACTGTCAGCATCAGAGGGGCCTATGGCAGGGACCAAGTTTACTAATTCCAGAAACAAACATTCTCGGAGTCCAGTCTGCAGCAGACAACACGGGTGCTAGTCTTGACATTCTCATCATAAGCGTCAGGGTTATTTGGATTGTAGGTGAGAGAAAGTATAATGTGAGCAAAAATGTCATGGTATGAGAGCGCCTGGGTGGCTCAGTCAGTTAAGCGTCTGACTCTGGATTTCGGCTCAGGTCTTGATCTCACGGTTTATGAGATCGAGCCCCAGGTCGGGCTCCATGCTGACAGTGTGGGGCCTGCTTCTGATTCTCTCTGTCTCTCTGTCTCTCCCTTGCTCATGCTTGCTCTCTCTCAAAATAAATAAACTTTTTTTTTTTTTTTTTTAAAGTCATAGAATAAAAAAGTACAGGTGTAGTTTCAGGCTTGGCTGTATCCAGGGGCTCTAAAGACGCCCTGAGGACCATGTCTCCATTCTCCATGTTGAGTTGCTCTCTCAGGCATCTCTGGGCTTGCTCCTTTGAGCTCAGAGCTTCAGCGTGGGCCGGTGTGGAAGGGCAAAGGCCATCCTTTGGTCTCGTGTAGCGGGAGAGGGTGGCTCCCCGGAGGAAAATTGGGGTTCTCTTACTGGGAGAAAAGGGTAGAGATCCCCATAGCATCACTGGGTTGCTCTATATAAACAGGCTCCACTATCCTGTCTACACTTACCCTGTCTCACAGTGGGGAGACATCATTAAATAGGGAGTTGAGAGAGGGGGTGGGGGCTCTGGGGTCTTGACCTCCAACCCAACCACACTTACCCCGTGGTGAGGACGTGGGCAGAGTCTGTTACTCTTCAAGGGCGTGGTTTAATCCTCTTGTTCACATCCTTCTTGTCCTTGAACCCTGTGGAGTCAGGAGCTCCACATACAGAGTGCAGGGAGGTCAAAAGAGGCTGCTATGAACTCCAAGGGAAGCTTTGTCAGAGGAGGGCATAGAGAGCTGGGTCTTTAGGGATGAATAGGAGTTTGCTAAGAAGATGGCAGTGCCTGGCAGAGGGAACAAAGGAAATGGGCAGATTTGAGGAGGTGTGATGGGTTTAGAGTAGCGGAAAACAGTGCTTTTTTTTTTTTAAAAACACTGGTCATGTATTGAGTGCTTGTTGTTTGCCAGGCACAATGCTAGGGTTTCCACGTCATCTGCTTGAGTCCCTTCCCTACCCCCCACCTCCCCACTGCCGGTGTTGCCGAGAGGCTGCTTTGACTGGGCCCATGTGCAGATGGCTTCTCAGAGGGCCACATGCTGGAGTGCTAGGGGAGTGCCCTGGGGGAGTCCAGGGCTCGGTTCTGCTTGCTGTCTGACCCTGCTCTGGTGGCATTGGGGGGCCCGACGGTTATGCCACAGCCTGGGCCAGACCTGACTCTCTGCTGCACATCAGCTGCCCCACTGGCAGCCCTGAGAAATTCCTAAATTTCAGGGCCATGCCAATAAATGGGGACACTGGCACAGCAATGGCCCGAGGGAGTCACAGAGTTCCCCGGCCGGTGCCTCCTTCCGGATGCCGTGGCGGCCAAGGGAGCCCAGGGCTGCTGGGGGCCGGCCCTGCCCACCCATCTCCCTCATCTCCTCCTGTTTGTCTGTGTCTTGTCTGTGTGTCTGCTTGGCTTTTGGTCTCTGCTTCTCTCTGTCTGCCTTTCTGTCTCATCTCTTTCTGCTGGTCCCTTTACACTCCACCCCCGCCTTTAATGGAGTTGCAAGGCTAAAAGGGCCCCTGTATAAAGGGTGGGTGTGCACCTGTGGTCATGGCATGTGGCTCCCAGCTTGGGCCGTGACTCTCCAGGTGACCTCAGGAAAGGGGACGGGGGGCCTGGGGGTTCAGTCAGCTGGATGTCTGACTTTGGCTCAGGTCATGACCTCACAGGTTGTGGGTTTGAGCCCCGTGTCGGGCTCTGTGCTGACAGCTCAGACCTGGAGCCTGCTTCGGATTTTGTGTCTCCCTCTCTCTCTGCCCTTTCTTTGCTCACTCTCTCTCTCTTTCAAAAATAAACAAACATTAAAAAAGCCCTTCTGGGATGAGTGTTGGTGACACTCATGTTTATAAGTCATCCTGTGTCTTCTGTCTGTCCTTTACTAGGGCCATACACACTAATTAATTAACCTGCCCACCCACCCAAAACATTTTGAGTGCCTGCTGTGGCCCAGACCCTGGGTCGCGGCTGAGCAGGAGAGTGGGGCTCCTGCCTCAGAATCACAGTCTGGTTGGGGGGCTAGCAGGTGGACACATCAGTGTAAGATGTCAGCTCCTAAGTGCAGGGAAGGACCCTGCCAGTTCTGGCCCCTGACGAGCATCCCATCTGATTAGGTGTAGGATGGCATCTCTGAGATGAGGTTGATGGCAGAATGAGCCTGTCCAGGGCACTGAGTGTGCCCCGAGCGTGGTGATGCCAGCAGGGCTGTCTACACTGAGGCTGGAGAAGTGGTGTAGGACTGGACAGGCTCTGTTGGAGTTCTGAACAAGGTGGAGGGCCAGGGGATGTGGCCAGGAGCAGGAAGCAAGTCCCTGAGGCATTGAAGAGACCGTGTGGTCTAGGCGGAGGGGAGGGGCAAGGTAGGGAGAAGGGAGTGGTCAGGAGCCTTGGGGAGCAGTGACCTGCTGCCTGGGGCTGAAGAAGGGGTGGGGTCCAACAGGGGAGGATGACCCAGCACGTGTGTGTGCGTGTGTGTGCATGCGTGCGTGTGCACACACGCATGTGTGTGTGCATACACATGAACACATCGTTGTGCGTTCTCTCCCACTGGGCTGCCACAGTGCCTAAAGTCCCACCTCTTTGTTCTTTTGAGGCATTAAATTCCCCTAAGCCCAGTTTATTTTCTGGGAGGGGAAATGGGTGAATCCATTTCCCTAGGAACCTGGCAGGTGATCCTTTTTACTGGGAGGAGATGACTATTCTCAGAGCTTTTAATCACACAATATCAGATTTTATTGAATATTTATTTGTTTCCAGCATCTAGTGAGATGATCCCTTAGAATTTTTCTTTTAATGAATTGCATTGATTTTTTTTTTAATATTGAACTACCCTTGCATTCCTGAGGTAACACTCTTGGGGCACAATGTATTATTATCCCTGTAATATGCTGCTGGATTCAATTTTCTGGTGTTTTATTTAGGACTTGGCAGCTAGATTCATAAGTGAAACTGGCCTCTACTTCTCTCTCATAGTAGCCGTGTCTGGTTTTGGTATCAGGATTTTCCTAGTCTTACAAAATTAGAGGAGGCTGCCCCTTTTCTTTTTCTAGGCCCTGGAACAATTTTTTTTAATAGGATGGAAATTATTGTCAGCTCTGAGTGTACCGTGCCTTGGGCTAGCCTCTGCACATAGTTCTTTATTCTATCACACAGCAGCCTGTGGAGGGAGCACAGTGCTTCTCATTTAACAGATGGGGAAAATGAGGCTCAGAGAAGCCTCTGGTCTGTGGGCAGATAGTGGGAACAGTTCAGTTGGGCTGTGAATGTAGGCCAATGTGATGCTAGGGTCTATGCTCCCAAGCTATTCACCACGGCCAAGAATTGTCCGAGATGCTGGCCTATAGGAGAGCCTTTGGCCTTGTTCTAGGGTTTTCTAGGGGGTCTGGGAAGAGCACTGATTGAGCATCAGGAGAACTTGACCATCTGCTGCTCAACCACCTATGTACCCCCCTACCATTCATGCCTCCACTTGTCCACTGATCCATTGCCTGCTTAGTCATTGCGTGCCTCAGCCATTCATTCCCACACTGATACACGCACCCATTAACCCACCTTCCCCTCTGTCTGTCCTCTATGCCATCCACTCACCCACCCATGTATCCATGATCTGTCCACCGTTGGTCTGTTCACCCATCCATCTCTTCAACTCTCTATGTACCGTTTCATGTACCCATCCACTAATCCACCTTCTCATCCATCCGTTTCCCATCTGTTACCTACTCATCAACCCCTCACCCACCCATCCACGCATCCACCCACCCACCCATATACCCATCCACCCATCCACCCACACATCCACCCATTCATCTATCCACCCACACATCCACCCATTCATCTATCCACCCATACATCCATCCACATATCCATCTATCTACAAGGCTTAGCTGGGATTTTAGTCTTCAGAGATTAATAATGGAGGGTACCCTGGTTTGGGACAGCGATACGAGCAAAGATGAGGGGTTGGGAACCAGAGTTTCCAGTTTATCAAGAATTGTGTGAATGGAAGACAGCAGAGGGAAATAGCTTTGGAAGATAGGTGGGGGCTAGATGGCGATGGTCTTTGAATGCCACGCTTAGGGGTTTTCACTTTATCCCTGGACCGGGGGTCTTCAACCCAGGGATCTGTGACTGAGTTCCAGGGAGTCTGTGAGACCCCTAAAATGACACACAGAAGTTTTTGGTATTTGCCCATTTTTCTGTTAAGACTCTCGATTGCAAGTGACAGAAAACCTGGTCCAGGCTAGCTTAACACTGGGTTTGTGTCGGTTTTTCAATTAGGCCTGGCTGGGTCCAGGTGCTCTGCAGCTGTCGCTGTGTTTTCCCCGCCTCTTGGGTTTTTCTTGATTTGGAGTTGGTGCCAGCGTCAGACTGTCTCCGCCTGAGGACAAGATGGCGTCAGGGATCCTCGACATCAAGTCATTCCATGTCTACTATGGCGGGAACCAGAGAGGCCATTTGCCCCAAATTTCACCTGTGTTGGGTCTCTTGGGCTTTTGTTGGCCTGGTGTCCAGGTCTGAATACTGCATGTCGTGACAGGAACAGGAAACCCTGATGGTGGGGGACAGTGGGGTGATATGGATGCCAGAGGGGCCCCCCAGGCTGGTCTTGGAAGGTGGGTAAATACATAATGGGATGGCCAGAAACCTCCCCCTGTCTACTACCAAGCTTTGCTCACATTTCCCCCTTTTTTTGGTGGAAGACAGTGTGTTATCCACAGCTTTTCCTGGATTCTCCAAGGGGCCAGAGGTGACAAGGAACCATTGGGGATTTTGAGCAGGGATGGGAGGGGATCAGACAGAAACCCTCCTGTGGGTGGGACCCAGCGAGGGCTGGATGGAAGATGCCTGGATCTCCCAGAGGGAGGGAGAGGTCAAGGGTGTGACACCGCCCATCCGTCTGGGGCTGGCTGGCCGAGGACGCTGGCCGCCAGGTGGGGAGAGCAGTGAGCTCAGCCTGTCTGTGGGCAGGCCCATTTCTCATCCCTCCTCTCTGGGAGCGGTTCCTCTCTCCAGAGTTGTGACTTGTGGGGAAGGAAAATAGCAGCTCCCCTCTGGTGCCAAAAGCAACATTTTCTTTTCTCGAAGGTTGATTATATGTCATGAACATTCATCTTTGTAATTTTTCACCTGCTTTTGTTGGTAATGAGATTAGTGATTATATACACAGGGTCAGCTCTCACTCAGCCTGGAAGGAGTCTTTTATTCATTTCCTTTTTTTTTTTTTTTTTTAAAGGGAGGAGAGGGTAGGGAGGGGAAAATACCCTGGCTGTTCTACTTGAAGGATTATTTTTCACAGTGTTTTCATGAGCTCACCCCTTTGGCCATCCTCAGGGGGGAGTGAGCATGTGAGGACACAAGACTCCCGGCCTCTTCCCTCATCTCACCTGGGGCCGCAATGCTGGTCAGCACTTTACACCCAAGGTTGGCTCACAGACCCGGTGTCCCCTGCACGCCGGCCTCAGCTCCTTCCGCCTCTTCGGGGATCGCAGGCCACTGGCCTGTGCCTTCAGCCTTGTGTGGCTTTCCCCTGGCATGTGCCTGCTCAGGCTCTCCCAGACCCCCACCTCCCCGACAGACCCTTGGCCCCGTAACCCTTCTCCTCACGGCCAGCCCAGTCTTGCAAAGCACGCCAGCGATTGTTTAAAGGCTTTTGCCCACGAGGAAATGAGGGAAAATAAGACTTTAAAGACGGAAGCCAGACTTGATCACTTTTCTTTTGGTAATTTGTGACTATTTTTCACATTCCTCCCCTCCTTCCCATTTCTTTTGCCAACACCCTCTCTGGCTCTTGTTTTCTTTTCCTGGACTACTATAATTGGCTCTTTTTTCTTTGCTTAAAAAGGTCTCTTTTATTGTGAAAAAGCACACATATAAAGAAAGTGCATAAAGTCAGTGTACCATTGAACAAACCCACGAGTAACCACTACCTGGGTGAATCAAGGGGATACCTCCCACCCCCGGAACTCCTCTGGTCCTTCCCTGTCTCCCTCCCCTGACCAGGTACCCACCACCAGGGTTTTATGGTGACCATTCTAGCTTGGCTTTTTAGTTCTGCCTCTGACATTTGCATTCCCTATATGATGTTGTCCAAACCTGGGTTTGGACTTTATAGACTGGAATCTTCCTCAGACTCCTTGAAAAGGAGGTCTGTAGTTCCTTCTTGCATTCCCAGTGTGCTGGACCCCAACACCCTGTTGGAACTGTGTCTGCTAAATGCACCAGGGCTTTGCTGAGTTCTCTGGGGACACTGCTCGTGGGGGACTAGTGGACCCCCTCTTTGGAGCTGCTCTGTTTTCTTGATTTTCACATACCTTCCTCCATGTTTTTTCCTCTTGCTACTTACCTCACCATGTCCTACCCTCTTCCTTGTTCCATGCATATCAGCTACAGTGTGTCAAGCTGGTTCCTGCCCCAGGGCCTTTGCACAGACTGTTACCACTACTGGGATGCCATTCCCCAGATCTCTGCATGGCCACCACATTTTTGCCAGGCAAGTCTCAGCTGAAATGTCACCTCTTACACATGGTTACTCTGACCACTCTTGGGAAAGAAGTGCCCCAGTCCCTGTCTTCACAATGCCCATATTATCTTCTTATTTATCTGTTCTTTGTCACTTCCCTCCACCAGAACATTGGTCCCATTTGCTGGTTTTGTTTACTGCCACATCCCAGTGCCTATAATAGGAGCTGGGAGGTAGCAAGTGTGTGTTAAATATCTATAAGCTAGAGGACTCTGCCTGTACTCCCTTAGCTAGACAGACTTGGGTTCAAATCCCCAGGCCTCCTTCTACTGGGGATCTGACCTTCCCTGGAAACTCAGGGGTCAGTGTTTGGCATTATGTCGGCACTGACGAAGCTATCGTTGAATATGAACCAAGCCCGCAGCTAAAATCCCTGCTAACGTTTTGTGCCAAGAACAAGTTTATTTTTCTCGATGAACTAGATGACTTCCTCTGATCAGACAGGGAGCATGGGGTCATCCTTTGATTTCCCTTCTGGCCTTGGCTGCCAGGAAGCTGACTACCAAGGGGAGATGTTGGGGCAGCCCTGGTTTCCTGTTGGGTCTTCAGTGCACTTCCTTCTTTCCATCCCTTTCCGTGCTCTTTAATTCCTCGCTTCTGGCTCCCCAGGGCATGCTTTTTTGCTTCTTACTGCAGTAAAATACACATACCATACGATGAGCCATCTTAGCCATTTTTAACTGTGCAGTTTGGTGGCATTAAGTACCTTTGCACTGGTGTGCAAACATCACCACCATCCATCTCTGGGACTTTTGTCTTTCCAAACTGAAACTCTGTCCCCATTGAACTGTTCCCCACCTCCCCCAACCCCAGCCCCTGGCAACCACAATTCTACTTGAAATCTCTATGAGCTTGATGACTCTGGGGACCTCATATAAGTGGGATCATACAGTATTTGTCCTGCCGTGTCTGCAATGTTCATCTGTGTTGTAACTTTTGTCAGAATTTCCTTTTTAAGGCTGAATAGTATTCCATCGTATATATAGACTATATTCTGTTTACCCACTCATCAGTAGATGGACCCCTGGGTTGCTTCTACCTTTAGGCTCTTGCAAATAATTCTGCAATGAACATGGGTGTGCTGATGCTATTGCTTGGGTCGTTTCCTGAGCTAACCTTTCTGAGCTCAGGGTGCTCTCAGACTGAATTATAAATTAGAGGTAGGTTTTGGGACACTTTGTAGGACTATACTGTTTTATATGCTTCTGCCCAGGGTGTATGTGTGTGATGCTGTGGCTGTTGCTGGTGCCCCTGTCTGCTCCCCCTCACCTGGAGGTGCACGCATCCCCCAGCTGTCGCATGTGTTGGCTGCTAATGGCTCCTGCCTGCATCCTTCTCCACATCCTTGCCCTTAGCCACCAGGCGTTGCCTCCCATTGCATGCCTGGCAAGTAATCCTTCCCCTTCACACCGCCGGCCCTTGGCTCTTGGCCAATGTCTGACTGGGGTCCTCGAGTGGGATGAGCCCTGGGGTACCAGTCACACTGCCAGGCTCCCCAGGAATCTGGCTGGTGCCAGACTCTAGCCAGTACCACATCTTTGCCCAGCTTTGTCCCATCTATCCCCTCCCCTTCTTCCAAGAGTCATCCCCCAGTAAATCACATGCACAAGATCCCATGTCAGGCTCTGCTTCTGGGGGGTCTCCATGTAAGACAGCTTGTGTCTTCCCTCCTGTGGCTGTGTATCTTGTATGACTGTGGGATGCTGTTGGAATCTGCTAGAATTGACACACTGTGTCTTACTAGGCCACCTGGGCAGTAGTGGGATCCTTGCAAGGGGGCAAAATCCCCACTGCCTGCCACTTAGAGAAGAGGCAGGTCCTGCCCCAGGAGACCAGGACATTCAGGAGGTGGCCCTGGGCAGGAGGAAGTAGCAACTCCCACCTCCTCTGGGCCCCCCTCCTTTGGGTGTGGACAAGAGAAGCCCAAGGCCCCAGAGGGTCCCAGGAGATAGAGAGGAACTAGGGAGTCCACTGATGCCAGTGGGGAGTGAGCGTGTACCCTCCGTGGTCCAGAGGAGTCCTGCTGTTAGATCCTACCTTCTGGTTTTCCGGAGAAGTTGGGGGTCTAGCTTCAGTGCAAAGTGGTTTTTTTTTTTAATGTTTATTTATTTATTTTGAGAGAGGGGGTGGGCAGAGGGGGAGGGAGACAGAGAATCCCAAGTAGGCTCCACATTCAGCGTAGAACCTGATGTGGGGCTCGATCTCACAAGTGTGCACAACCTGAACCAAACAAGAGTCAGATGTTCAACCAACTGAGCCACCCGGGTGCCCCCAGAGTGTTCTGATTTTAGATGTGATAGCATCAAATTGATTATAAATTAATGACATTGAAATGTTATCAGCAACTAATTTCAAAAGCCCACAGGGGACCCTGAACATGGATGGTGAGCAGATGGCTGCTTTGTGTCCCCCTCTAGCTGGACTTGGGGGGGCGGAGGCAGCTGTGTGGGCGGTCTTTTGGGAGGAGCAGGGCCCTGCGGTCCTGATGACTCACATGTTTGTAACACGTGTGTCTACAAGTGTCTTGTGTGTTTATTTCCCTTCTGTCACCCCCAGCTGCTCAGAAGTCCCATTGTTTTGATGTAGCTATCTCTTGTGTAAAGAGAGAGAGCCCCCTGTAAATATATAAAAAGCTTTGAAGCCACACCTGAGCTTTTCTTTCTGTCTGGGGTTTCCTGGTAACAATGTGGGATGCCCAGGTAAATTGGAATTTGAGATGAACACAGTTGTCACACAGGACACACTTATGCTAAACAGCCACACGTGGCTTATCTGAAGTCCCACGGTGACTGTGTGTCCTGTGTTTTCATTTGCTGGCTTTGGCAAGCCTCTTCTTGTCATGATCGGAAGGATCAGAGAACGGGGGAAAGGAAACATTTCCTTATCTTGTGATTTGACACTGTGTAAAGCCAGACACTGCTTTTGATAATGGCCCTGGCGATGAATCAGTGTCTCCCAGGGCCATCTGGGGGACACCAGGGTGGCCTGGACGTCCCCGAGTATCCTCATCTGGGCCTGCTGTGGATGGGAGCTGTAGAAAGTGGTGCAGAGATGTGTTTCTGATTTGGGAGCGGGTGGCAGAGAGAGGAGCTCGCAGACAGAGCGAGGGAGGGTAGCTGAGGTTCGACCAGCACTCAGGGCACCTCTGACTCTGCTCTGCCAGGGTCCTCCCTCCTTGATGCTGCCAACCGCTGGCACCCTTGGGGGTGGTGGTGAGGGAGCAGGCATGTCTCCACAGTGCACTTAGCCCCCTGTCTCGGGGGATGCTCCCTGAGAAGGGACCCTTCCTGAGTGTGCACCCACCCCCACCGGTGAGAACCTGACCCCAGGCTACATCAGAATCCTCACTGTCCCCACCCATAGCAGGTGTCTGATCAACAAAATACCAAAGCTGTGGCATCCCGGACCTTGACCTCAGCCCACCCGCTGGTCCTGCCTGGCNCCAAATGTGAGTTTCAGTGGCTTCCTGGCCTTATGTCCCACCTACACAGCCACTGTGGCTCTTCATTGTAGAGAGCCGCAAGCCAAAACAGAGGAGACCAGAAAGGACACCAGACACCCACCACCTAGATCTCACAGTTGTGCTCATTTTGCCATTTTGCTTTTTATTAAATTAATTACTTAACTTAATTTTGAGAGTCAGAGAGAGACAGTGCTAGCAGGGGAGGGTCAGAGAGAGAAGGAGACACAGAATCCGAAGACAGGCTCCATGCTCTGAACTAGCTGCCAGCACAGAGCCTGACGGGGGACTCCAACCCAGAACGGCGAGATCATGACCTGAGCCAAAGTTGGATGCTTAATGGGCTGACCCACCCAGGTCCCCCCGCCATTTTGCTTTTGACCTTCATTTGTGCTGAAATATATGAGGGCATATTATAGACACAATCACTAAAAAAGGTGAAGTATTAATCTTTTACAAATGCCAGCGTTTGCCAGCCATCATGTCTCACAGAATGATGGGCTGCTCCTTGGAACCTGTCAAGTAGCTGAAATGTCTTTCTCCTCTGGTTAGTTCACACCTGGAGCTGATCAGGGACCCCCACACAAATTGGGTTCTATCTCAGGTCTGTTTCCTCTCTCTGCAACGGGTGGGGGGCATTTGTCCTGTGCGGTGTCCCACCTCTGGATCATCTGGTTTTAAATGCTTAGATCCCAGGGGTCCTGGCTACCTGTTGCTGCATCACCAGCGACCCTGACCCTTGGCCGCTGAAAGCAACAAGAGCAGCATGTAATTTACTCAGGAATTCAGGGAACCTTGACCCTTTATTCAGGTCCATGTATATCAGCTGGGGACATTAGTAGTGTTCACCAGACCTCCGGGCTGATGGGGATATCCAGAATGGACGCCCACGCCAAGGGCTGTGACCAGGAGGGCTGGAGGCTGGGCTCGTGTGGTCTCACTGACAGGGTGGTCACCCCTCCTTCCTGGTGGCTCAGAGACCCCTGGTAGATACAGCCGGGCCTCATCCAGGGAGCTCCGCATCCGCGGTGCTGTTCCCGCGTGGGAGGCTTTGGGCTCTGAGTCTCATTGGTTACTGGTGTTCCCAGCCCATCCCGCAACCAATCACTGTGAAGAGGGGATGAGCTTTGTGGATTGGCTGGGAGTGGTCATGTGGCCTGGCCCCACCCTGGGGCTGGGTGCAGGGAGGACCCCCCACTGAACTCTCCCTGAGGCTGGTGGTTCCAGCTGTAGTGGGGGCCCACTTAGGACGTGGGATTCTTTGTGTTTATTCAGCTAGACCTCAGGCACGAATAGTTAAGTTAATTATACTCCTCAATAATAACACACTATTATCTTGGTCTCGGCAGGGTCCTGCTTTTATTTTATTGGTTGGTTTCTTCCCATTATCTTTGCTCCCCATGCCATTCCGTTTCTCCACCATGGCAGACCTCCAGTTATGCCCAGTGCGTTGGTTTGCCTGTGTTTTGCAAATGGTATACGTGTATTTTTACTCCACGTGAACCGTGTTGGGCAAGCTTGTTCTTTTTCTTACCTTTTCCGTTTAGTGCTGTTCTTAAGGTCCATCCTTGTTGATCTGTGCACACCAGATCACTGACTTAGAGTTCTGTAGGGTCTTCGTGGCTGTGTGTCCGTCAGGGTCTCAGTGGGAAAAGGGGTTGGGAGGCCTATATGGTGTACCAGAGGAGTGGTTAATGAGGAGACCCAAAACAGAGGTGTGGGCAGGGTTGGGGGAATTCTAGGGGATGCAGCAGCTCTTGGAGTCTGGCGGTGGGTGGGGAGTCCTTGGCACCCAGGGCCTGCAGGGGTAGGGGAGAGGCAGCTCCCAGGACCCAGCAGGGTCACCCAACTGGGAGTTGCCACTAAACCCCTGCCCTGGAGGGAAGAAGAAAGGGAGATGGGGAGTAGATGCCCCGCCCTCCCTCTCCCTCCTTCGGATCTGCTGGCAGTGGCTGGCACTGAAGGATGCAGGAGCTTCTGGTCTGAAGCGGTCAGCCTCCCAGGTGCAGAGCAGGGGTGGGTAAGGGCAGGGGAGTGGATCTAGGGACAGGTGCTGGCTTGCAGCTGCTTTAGTATCCCCACCAGCCACCAGATGAATATCCGGTGGTCACGTAGGCCAGCTAGCATTACAGTAATAACACTTTCCTTGTTATTAATGTGCAAACGTTTGCCAGCTTTGCCCGTCACATGGTGTCGAGCAGAATCTGTTAGAGTTTTGCTTTGCGTTCCTCGGTGGGTCCGTAACAAGTTTCCACCTTGGGAGCGTGTGACCCAGCCCGCAGGCACCAGGCAGCCTGGCTGGAGGCTCTTTGTTTGTGACCACAGTCTGGCAGCCGGGGCTCCCCACCCCCTGCTGGGAGGTCAGGCTCCCTTTCTCAGCCTCTTCCCTTGTGGCTCCTCTTTTTTGATTGGAGGGGGTGGATGTCTGCAGGAGCCAGACATTAAGGGGGCCACTTGCTGTGGGGGCCGTGGGAAACCGGTAGCTGCACTCTCCAGGGGGGATGTTTGAGTCTGAGAACCAGCGGTGTAGAGATTGTGGCCTCCTGCTTTTCACCTGCTTGCTGAGCTCCAGGGACAGGGAGCTCACCCTTTCCCCCTAGCAGCTTGGTCCATCCTTGAACTGCGTAAAGCTTTTTCCACATGGATCCTCCTCACAGGTGGGCATGCAACTCTCAGACGGCACCAGGAGGCTCTGAGCAGCATGTAGAGGGCCCCAGACTTACATTCTCTCAGCTGGAGATCATGGTGGGAATGACCATGAAGTTCTAAGTTTAAGGTTGAACCTGGGGGGACCTTGACCCCCACGTGTGAGTGAGTGATGAGGCCACATAGGCTTTGTGGGAAATAGGAGCCCATACCCTGTGTGACATCTCAGGGTGGCCAGGGCTTGGTGGTTTTCAAGAGGAGTCAGAAACCTGGACTTCCTCCCTTCCTTCCTTCCTTCCTTCCTTCCTTCCTTCCTTCCTTCCTTCCTTCCTTCCTTCTTTTTCTCTTTTCTTTTCTTTTCTTTTCTTCCTTTAGAAACCTGAATTTTCATGTAAACATTTCCAATTTGTAAATGCTGGTCACTAATTGAAAACTGAAAACCAACTGTGTGAGACAAACAAAACACACTTATGGCTAACCAGCACCTGTGGGCCCCCTGCTGTGACCTAAGGTGTGATGGAGCCTCTTCCTATATACAAATGGCTCAGAGAGGGCAAGAGCCTTGCTCAGGGTTGCACAGCAAATGAGAACCCAAAGCCAGGGCCTGATGTTCTTTATGGTTCCCCTGGGCCTGGGGTGATGGGTGAACCCAAGATCTGGAATCACCTACGAGTGGACAGAATGTGACACTTGGAGGGGGGTGGTCCAAGGGCTAGGGGTCTGAGAGGAACTAGGGGACCAATTCGTGGGAGAAAGTAAGGTGGAGTGGGTGGAGTGTGGCAGGGCTGGCTGGGAACAAAGTTCCTCTGGGAGAAGGTCTGGGAGAAGGCTGCCAGCCTGTGGTGGGAATATTTGCCCCTCGGGGCTACATCATTTGTGTGAGTGAGACGGAGTGGGAGGAGGGTTCCGACTTGTCAGCAAAGATTTCCTTCCCTAAATGACACTGTTGAGAGTGGACTCCAGGGCCACTTTTGAGGCCTTTGTGCCCCACCATCTCCTGGTAGAGGGCCATCCCGCTGGTCAGTGGGGATCACAGGCCCCGGGTCTTCCCGTGGCCCAGTCCTAGTCACACTTTATAGAGCCACCCTCCTCCTGAGATGGCTTCTCCGGGGGGCGAGGGGAGGGGATGTCTGTTGTTGTCTTTACCATTTTCATTTGCGCTCTCCTGGGGCTTCTCAAACTTGACACAGCCCAAACTGGGCTGCACAACCTCCCACCCTGGCAGGCCCTCCTTCGACAGCCTTCTCTGCCTCAGGAAGCCACAGCTCCATCCCTGCAGGTACTCAGAGCCAAACCTTGGTTCGTCCCAGCCTCCTCTGTTGTCACACCCGGTCCAGTGCGTCAGCAAATCTTGTCAGTTCTACCTTCTCAGTAATTCCCCTTCCCCTCATCCTCTCCGGCTTCCCCTCCCTGGCCACCTCGGCCATCTCATGCCCTCTCCCTGGTCTTCATGCTCCTGTCTAGACCCCTGTTCTCAGCACAGCAGCCGGGTGAATCCTGTTAAGTAGGGAGTCCCATCAGATGGTTCCAGACTCCAGGGCTTCCGGGAAGCACTGCCTGATCTGACTTGTTACTACACTCATCCAGTGCTATTTGCTGAGCTGCGATGGCCCTCTGCTTTTCCTCATCTCCCCCCTGCTGCTCCTGCCTCAGGCCATTTGCACTTGCTGTTTGGCCAACTGACATACAGATATGCTTTTACCTCCAGAGATATTTGCATGGCTGTCTCCTTAGATTCAGGCCTCAGCTGAAATGGCATTTTCTTAGACAAACCTTGCCTGACCACCCTAGTTAAAATAGGCTTTCCCACAGCCCCAGTAACTTCCTGTTGCATTTCCTTGCTTTCTGTCATTTATTTCTTCATTGTCCTCATTACTGCCAGGCGTTCACTAATCTACAGAAATTCGCTGTGGGTTTATTACCTACCTCCCCACCCCAGAACGTCCGTGCTGGCAGAATGGCCATAAGCTGTCTTGGGAAGCCATATCCCAGCACCAGTTCTGGTTGACTGGTCAGCAGAGGCAGACCTTCTTGTCCCAGGTGCTGGGTGCTGAGTTGCTGTCACCGCCCCCTTGGACTCAGGCCCTTTAACTCCAGTCCTGCCCACCCCCTCTGCCTGGGCTCAGCCTGGGGGCCGGCAGCACCAGGCGGAGGCGTCCTCTAGAAAACAGAAATGGCTCTGCTCTTTGCTTCCTGTCTCCTCCCATCAGAAACTTCCAAGAAGTTATTATTATATAGTTTTAGGTTTGAAATGACCAACACTTAAAATACTAGAGATGTCACTTAATTGTGGTTTTTTTCTCCCTCCTTGTTTTAGAAAGCCAGACAGGTTTAGCAAAGTGACTGCAAACAATAGCTCCAAGTTGCTAGGTGGGTGAAGGAGCCCATGTCGGGGAGCAAGCACAGGGTCAGGGCAGCCCCCATCCAGATGGCAGATCTTTCCCTGCCAGAGCAGGGGGGCCCTGACAGGGCTTCGTGCCACAGGGCATTGGGGTCAGCTGCACTCAGGTCACATGGGCTTTGCAGATAAAGGGCTGGGTGCAGTTGGGGAGAGCGGGGAGGGTGGCAGGCACCTCAGATGGGAGGTGAGGCTGGGGCTGTGGGAGGGCAGGGAAATGAGAAGCAGGCAGACAGTAGAGGGCTGTTCTGGGGAAGAGCGGGGGTGGGTGGTGTCAAGGACAGCGGGTGTCGAGGATCATTCTGGGAATGGTGGTAACATTTGCTGAGGCAGCTGAGCACATTGGCAGGAGCGTCCCCTGTGGCTAAGCTTATAATCCAAGGAGGTCTGCTGGGGGGCGTTCCTGAGCCCTGGGGTCTAAGGGCTACAGTGTGGTTGGGGGGGGGGCTTGTTCCTGCCCAGCATCTACTTGCCCATATCTTCTGGCAGGCAGCCTGGACCTCAGGGTGGACAGCTGCGGAACGGAAATCATTTGGGTGGTCTTGCGTGTGAGACTACCTGTTGTGTCCTGGCACGTGGGTGAGACTATGTGTGTAACTGTGTGAGCGACTGTGGCTCCTGTCACCAGGATGTGTGAGACCTGACGTGGGCCCCAAATGGGTGTGACTGAGAGTACAGGTGTGTGAGTGTGTGTGACTGTCAGATCGAAGGTGGAATGGGGGGAGGGGGGGTTGTGTTGGCACAACACACGTGTTGGCGGCCGGATGTCAACACGTGTGGTGCCTGGGCGACGGTGGATGCCGGTCTGTGCGTCGCAGCAGACGTGACTGGGAGCATGCGCACCGCAGCTCTGTGTTCCGGGGGCGCATGCGTGTGAGTGAAGGCGGCGGGGCTCCGTGCGCCGCGTGCCGGCACGTGTCCACACGTGTGGGTCCGCGGGCGGTGCTGATGGTGTTCTTTCCGCTCCCCCAGGGCTTTGCGGGAGAGGCGGCTGTTCATCCGGAGGCAGCACCTGGGCTGGCGTGGGACCATGACGCTGCCCTGGGAGCCTGCAGGAGCTTGGCTGGCCGTGGCCCTGGCCCTGGCCCTGGGCCCAAGCGCCGGTGCGGCGGCCCCGAGGCAGGACTGCACGGGCGTCGAGTGCCCGCCACTGGAGAACTGCATCGAGGAGGCGCTGGAGCCGGGCGCCTGCTGCGCCACGTGCGTGCAGCGGGGCTGTGCCTGTGAGGGCTACCAGTACTACGACTGCCTGCAGGGTGGCTTCATGCGTGGCCGGGTGCCCGCTGGCCAGTCCTACTTCGTGGACTTCGGCAGCACCGAGTGCACCTGTCCACCCGGCGGCGGCAAGATCAGCTGCCAGTTCATGCTGTGCCCAGAGCTGCCCCCCAACTGCATCGAGGCCGTGGTGGTGGCTGACAGCTGTCCACAGTGCGGCCGGGTGGGCTGCATCCACAGCGGTCGCAAGTACGCTGCTGGCCACACCGTCCACCTCCCACCCTGCCAGGCCTGCCACTGTCCTGACACCGGGGGTGAGCTCATCTGCTACCGGCTCCCTGGTTGCAACGGAGATGCGGAGGCCATGCCTGCCGCCACCGGGAACTTCTCTGAGGCTGAGGAGGGTGACCCTGAGCGGCACTACGAGGACCCCTACAGCTATGACCAGGAGGTGGCCGAGGCTGAAGCTGCAGCAGCCCTGGGGGGAGAGCTCCAGGCAGGCCCAGGGGGCCCAGCTGCTCTGGGAGGTGGCAGTCAGCTGTCCTCCGCCATCCAGGCCACCCCCTGGCCGGCTGCCCTCCCTAGGCCCACGGCGGCTGCCGCCTTGGGTCCCCCAGCCCCCGTGCAAGCCAAAGCCAGGAGAGTGACCGAGGACAGCCAGGGTGAAGGGCAGGGGGAGACAGAGGCAGTGACCGTCAGGGAGCAGGCAGCAGCAGGTGGCCCTGGGGAGCTGGGTGGACTGCCCACTGCAGGCCCAGCTGGGCCTGGTCTCCCTACGGCAGAGGACGATGCAGAGGCTAGGGCAGGGCCTGAAGAGAACCTCATCCCGGAAGCACAGGTCACTCCCCGCAGTGCTGGGCGGGAGGGAGCCGGGTCTGTTCTGGGGTCCAGCGCAGCCAGTGTCCCCCCGACACCGCCCACCTTGAGCTCTCCTGAGGGCACGATGAAGCCCAGCCTCCACACCATCCTGACGACGTCTCCTCGTGAGGCAGCCCGAGTCCTCCCTACCCAGGAAGTGCCCAAGCAGCCACCCGTTCTGCCCCGTTCTCGGCCAGAGGAGGACACAGATCCCAACTCTGTTCATTCTGTCCCCAGAGGTGAGCCTGAAGGTAAGACTCTATTCTGGTTCCTCCAGGAATAGAGAGCCCAGGGAAGGGCAGCCTCAGGACCCCTGCAGGGCCCCAGGGCCCTGCACATTTGCCTGGGGCACGGAAAGCTGGGTCTGTGGGGCCAGGCCAGAGACAGCCAGCCTAGCCCCTACACCACAGGGTGGGAGGCTCTGAGATGTTCAAGCTGGCGGTGGGGTGGGTAGGTAGGGGTGGGGTCCCCGTTGCAGGAGGCGCTGGGCTACCTCCTAGGGCTGTGGTTGAGGGCTTCTCAGACATACCTTATCAGGGCTGGAGGGTCCCTGAGGAGGGTTCTAGCTTAGGTGCAGGGGAGGGTGCCCAGTGGGGTCCACAGGTGCCCTGGCACAAAGTGGGGAGTTTGCAGACTGGCACAGCTGATGGCTCACGTCCTCTCTGACAGTAGCCTCTGGGCATGGCTGTGTTCTTGGAAGGGGTGTGGTCTCTCAGGGCTCCTCAGGAGACCATGGTACCAAGTGGCCACCCCTTCCAGCCAGGGGTCCTGTTTACACACACGTCATCCTTGTACCCACCCCGCTCAGCACTCTGCCCTGGCACCCACCTTCTCAGAGGAGAAGCCAGAACTCTCTCTTGGAGCCACAGGCTCCACACAGTCTGCTCCCAGGACCTGCTGTACCACCTCTCCATCACCCTTGTCTTAGTCTTAGTCTATTTGTCTTAGTCTATTCTGGCTGCTGTTAACAAAAATGCTACGGATTGGGGGGCTTACACAATAAGCCTTTATTTCTCACAATTCTGGAGGTTGGGAAGTCTGAGATCAAGGTGCCAGCAGACCTGGTGTCTGATGAGAGCCCACTGTGTGCTCATTGTGTCCGTGTCCTGCAGACGAGGCTGCATCTCATCTGAGATACACTAGAGAAGGGGCCAGTTTTCTTGCAAAAAGGCACTAATCCCATCACAAGGGCTTCATGTTCGGGGCCTAATTATGTCCCCAAAGATCCATCTCCATATACCATCCCCGTTAGGGTTTTAACATATGAATTTGGCGATGGGGCTTAAACACTCAGTCCCTGCAGATCTCACCTGTCACCCACTCTGCATAGGCTTCTGACCCCCTACAGGTAACTTCCAGCCCCAGGGCATTTATTTGCACTTGCCACCCCCTCTTCTTGAAATGCTCTCCCATGTATCCATCTGGCTCCTTCCTTCTTTTCTTCTAGTAAGCTCTCTTTTCACGGTCACCTCCCCAGAGAGGCCTTCTCTAACCAGTTAAAAGAGCACCCCACCTTTCTCTTACCCTGCTGTAATTTCTCTTAGCAACACCTGGCATTATAGAACACAGTGACTTTAATGTCATCTCCCCTAGTAGATTGTTAGTACCATGAGTGAAGGGACCACATCTGTCATCTTCTCTGCCATGCCTGAGGGCCTCCATCAGGGCCTGGCAAACCCAGTGGTGCTCTAGAAACTTAAGGTGAATAAAAGTGGACTGGTGGGGGCTTTCTGGCTATGCCCCTCATCACCCTTTCTCACGCTAGCTCCCTTTCCATCCATGAGCACCTTAGATGGACGTATTCCTTCTCTTCCATCCATTTGCTCACACTGTTCCCAGCCAACTCAGGCAGCACCTCCTCCAGGAATCTTTCCCTGTGTCTTTATGCCTTGTCTGATCCCTCCCTAGCCCCCCTCTGAGGGTACCCTAGGCAGGGGTCTGATTGTCTACAGAGCCCTCCCCATAGCTGAGAGTCTGTGTTTTGTTCAATCCTGTATTATATGTAAACCTCTATAAACTGTCTTTAGGCATGAAATGTGAACAGGCCCTGATGGGCCCTGGGGAGGCAGAAATGGACCCCTGTGGCCCATGTCCATAGGCAGGGGGCTGAGGGAGGGATGCCTGGAGGGTATCTGGGAAGGTTTCTTGGAGGAGGGGGCCTGAGGGGCCTCTGGGATTTGTGCAGCATTCCCATACACCCATCCTGCTGCCCAAAGCTGTGTGGCCTTGGGCAGGTCTCTCAACTGGCCTGGGTCCCCCATCTGTCAAGTACTATAGCTCTTGCTGGGCATAGGCTGTGTGCAAAGCTTGTGTGTATGTGGCATGGGGGTGAAATTGCAGGGTTCTCCTGACCCGCAACCTCCCCAGCCAGAGGGCTCTCCTTCTGGCCTTGATGATGGAGAATGGGGCACAGAACTTACCCTCCTCAGTGCCAGGCCCCGTTTCAGTGACTTGACCCTTCCCACAAGTTGGGGAGGTGGGCTCTTTAACACTGAGCACATCAAGGCCAGAAAGGTGGGGCGTTGGTGGGCTGGGACTGGGGCGGTGGGCTTGGTGGGGGAGGACTCCTCCTCACCCCGCCCTGAGGCTGCAGGATGTGGGGAGAATGTGTGGGCTGGGGTGGGGGCTGTAATGAAGTACATGTGTGCCCGGGGAGAGCTTGCAGGCCTGGCTCTGGAGCCTTGGTGCACGCAGCGTGTTTGGGTTGCAGCCTCCGCCCCCACCCCCGCCTCTTCTTCCAGAGGCCTCTCTGTGGTTCTGGGCCTGTGGAATCTTGGAGACTTATTTTGTTCTGAGGAGCCCTCATTCTTTTGTGTTTTTTTCTCTCTGCCCTGAGCTTTCTCAAATGGATTTTGGGGTGTGGCCTTTGATGCGGGCTGCTGGGGGGCAGGGGCCCTGATGGGGTGTCCCTTCTCCCTCTGAGGGCTGTCCTGGAAGAGGGCCCAGCACACAGAAAGCCCAGAGATAATCAGGGCATGGACAAGCAGCTGCACTTTTTGGTGTGCAAGGAAAGGAAGGTGTGGGACGTTGGGAGCTGGGGGAGCTCGGCCCTGGCCAGATAAACAAGGGCTGGCCTGCCTCCCTCCACCCCATCTCTCTTCCCTCCACTTCTTACCCAGTGTCCAGCCATCACCCACCCATCCAGGCATGCTGCTCCACCTACCTGTGCACCTTAGGCACCATTTCCGGCCTCATTTTCTCCATCTGTAAAAGCAGCAGGAAAGTCCCTGCTTCATGGTGACATCTTGAGGTTTAAAGGAGCTGATTTGTGCCTGGTGCTCAGCATGGAGCTTAGCGCTTGCTGAGTAATTAAAAATGTTAGCCATTGTTCTTTACCCTCTATTCTTCAATCTACAGATGTTTTCAGAACACACTCTCTGCACAGGGGTATGCCAGTGCCAGAGCAAGGCTGGCACAGCCTCTCCCCTTCCGAGGTCTGATGGGGGAGACGGGTGTTAAATGGATAAGCACACACAGGTTTCTTGGTGGCTAAAGCTGAGGACACACAACTCATGGGTGGGGGTCAGGTGCCCGATTGAGCATCCTTAGGGAAGTAGGGACTTTGGAGGTCCCTGGCTGCTGTCGGAGGAAGGGACTGGGACATCCCAGGGGATGGAGGGGCCCTCAGTGGGGAGAAGCCGGGGAGGTAGCTTTGCCTTGTTCCCCCATGGGGCTGGCTGAGAGCCGGGCCATAGGGCCGGAAATGACCCCAGCTCTGTTGCCATGGCAGCCTGGGGGCCTGGGGAAGGCGGTTTCCAGCCCTTGCCCCAGGCCTGGCTGGTGTGGGGGTCTTGTCTTTGAGCCGGAGCTGTGCCAGGGATCCCCACTGCCTCTGAGCATGTCCAGATGTGGCCTAATGGAAGCCACATGCCCGCCCAGAGATGCGGGGAGAAGGGGTCTGAAGCCTGTTGTCACTCAGGGGCCTTTGTGACAGTGCCTTCCCCACCTACCACTGGGCTGGCAGATGGAGGGAGCCAGGGACTTCTCCTGCTGCCCTTCTGGGCCCCAAGGGAGGGCACCGTGGGGCAGGGTGGCCCTCAGGAAGTCGGAGTTTCCCCTCCTGGGAAAGGCTCCAGCAAAACCCCTGTGGGACCCCAGACCACGTGGCAGGAAAGGGGACCCTTCCTCAGGACCCTCGGGTAACCAGATTCTGCAGGGCAGGGGTCCTTGGTTGCCTTGACATTCTGGTTAACAAACAGACTTTAAAGCTCAAAATAACTGTATTAATCGCAGATTCCTTGCAGTGTTTATGACTTGTGCTGGTACAATTGGGAGCACTCTGTGACCATGAACCCCTTAAATCCTCCCTGCTGCCCTCTTAGGTCACAGCAGAGGAATCAGGCTTCTCATCTGCAGACACGCACGCAGGGAATAGTGGATCCGGGTTTCCCTTGCGTTTCTTGGTGTCTTCATCCCTGTCACTTCTGAGTGCCCGGTGTGTCCACGGGCTGTGACAGATGCTGAATGTACAGTGTCAAAACCCAGCACAATCCTTGCTCTTGGGGAACTTACAGTTTAGTGGGGGAGACAAGCCAGTGATGTTCTGAGCCATGACCAGGGCTGAGGAAGGAGGTGGGTGTGCTCTGTGAGTCTGTCTGGGGGATCTGACTTCTCCTGGGGATCAGAGAAGGCTTCCTAGGAGAGGTGATATTTGAGCACGAGGGCTTGTTAAGTGGGTGGTAGTTGGCAAGCAGAGAGAAGAGAGTGCTCCAGGCAGAGGACACAGCATGTGCAAAGGCCCTGTAGCTGGAAGGAGTGAATTCGATTGAAAGGAGGCTGTGTGGCTGGGATGAAGCTAGGGAGGGGGTAGGGACGTGATGGTGTTGATCCTCAGGCTGAAGATTTGGGTCTTTGTTCCAAGAGCACTGGGGAGTTATTGCAAGTGTAAGTCAGGAGGGGTATGATCTTATTTGCACAGTGCAGCACTCCCTCTGGGTGCTGGAAGGGGGAACACAGGGCAAGCACTGGGCTTTCCCAGTGTCTGTGGGTTCCCAGCCACACCCTCCCACCCCCTGCCCAGGATCACCAGTCTGTGGCTCTAGGAAAGGGACTTGCCTAGACTCTCCCCATTCCCCAGAGGATCCTTACAGACCTTCCTCTCTCTTCTCATCTTGGCCTGTGGGTGATTTAAACTTGTGTGGGGCCTGAGGGAGCCAGGTTGGGATTCTGGGCTCCTGAGCCCATGTCCTATGCAACAGAATTACCTCCTGCATGAGCTCCAGGCTCCCAGATGGAGATGGCCTGTGGGGACCACAACCGTACTCAGCAGCAGAGCACAGCCAGGAGAGCTCATGGGGGTGGGGGTGGGGTGCAACCAACCCTTCTGTCCTCGCCCCAAACCACAGGGCCTTGAGATGGGGTCTCTGACTGCTAGGTGCTGTGTGGGGCCTGCTGAGAGCACCAGAACAGGCAGACAAGGGCCCGGGCCCCCCACAGACCCTGCATGTCCACTCTAAGTCCTCAGTCTGAAGCCCACCACTCACTTGTGTGATCCAGGGCCTGGGACGTCGCCCCTGTGAGCCCCACTTTCCCTGTTGACAGAACGGCAGGGGCGCACGTGCCCAAGGCTGTGGGGGGACGACGTGTCAGGAGGGAGGCCTGCATGGAGTGAGGACACGGGTCTTCACGCTCCTCTCCCCCGTCCACTTGTCACTGTCTTTCTGCAGAGCATTTTTGTAAGCAGTAGAATTTTGTTGCGAGTATCTTGAAATTGGAAGATTTCACTTCAATTTCAGCTCTCAGACTTTCCTTGAAAATTGGGAGTTGTGGGCACGCCAGGCCTGGGTGCCACAGGCCGGCTGTCGGGGGAGCTGAGAGGGGGCTGCCCACCCTTCAGACCAGATGGGTGCTCTGCACTTGGCTGCACTGCGCTCCTCAGTCCCGTCACCAGCCTGGCCTCAGTTGGCCGTGGGGTGGGGACCTGTGCTGGGGGAACCTGTCTGAGCATAGAGTTTCTTCCTGGGGATCTGCGTGGCCATTCTGTGTTATGGAAGGGAAGCTGGCATCCCGGGAGGGGACGGGGGCTTTCCTGGAGGTCACAGTAGAGCTGGGCAGGGGGCTGCAGTCTCCCAGTGTGGGAGGTGGGTGGGCTCATGGCTCCTATCGGGTGCCTGAGACACAGGTGGATCTGAGTGGCCTTAGCTGGGCCCTCCCTGCCTGCCCCAGAGCATATGCATGTGGAGGAAATGGGTGCATTTCACAGCCACTCCCCATAGTCAGGGTCAGGGGCCACAGCCAGGCCTGTAGTGGGTTCTTTATTTTAATTAAAAAAATATATATATTTTTTATTTATTTCTGAGAGAGAGAGAGAGAGAGCATGAACAGGGGAGGGTCAGAGAGAGGAGACACAGAATTGGAAGCAGGCGCCAGGCTCTGAGCTAGCAGTCAGCACAGAGCCCGATATGGGGCTCGAACCCACGAACCATGAGATCATGACCTGAGCCGAAGTCGGACGTTTAACCGACTAAGCCACCCAGGCGCCCCGAGGAGGCTTTAGAAGGAAGTCAAGAAATCACATTGTATGACTGTAGTTGAATATGATGGCAAGAGAAACGGAAGTGACAGCTTGCTGGTGTCTGTGGTCGGCCGGCAGCTCCGCGGGGACTGGCTGGCCTGGGACAGCCTCCACCAGGGTGGTTCGTGTCTGCCCTCTGCATTCTGTGCCCTCCAAGCCGTAACTGGCCTCTGCACTCCTCTGTCCCCTCTAAGCCAGTTAGCCCTGGCTTGTTCTCGCCCTGGAAACAGGGCTCCTGGGGAAAGATTAGAAGCACACAGGGTTCCTGGGCCTAGGTTCAGAACTAGCAGAGCGTTTCATTTACCAGGTTTTGTTGCCAGCTGGTCAGGAGGCCAGCCCAGGTGCAAGGGCTGTGAGGTCACCTTGCACAGGGTGTGCCTAACGGGAGGGGGAGAAGTGCGCCTTTCAGTGCTGGGACTCTACCCCAGAGCACCCTGGGCCGGATGCTCCATGGACCTCATTTCACTTAGTTCCCAAACGACTTGACAGTGAGTCTCTTCCCACCACAGGGAAAACGTTTGTTGGCCCGTGGCCCAGCAGCAAGTGGTTGACCTGGGTTCGTCAATACTTAAGGCCTGTCTGGACTTCCTGCTGGCCGCCTGCTGGCTGGGCACAAAGCTCCCCGGGTTTAAGCTGGCTCTGCCCCTTACTGGACTGTGCAACCTTAGGCAAATGGCATGATTGCTTGGGCCTTGGTTTTCTCATCTGTAAAATGGACTTCCTGAGGGCTGCTTCCCACAGCTGCGCGCTCAGTTGGCAGAAGGCTGGTGCAGGGGACCAGGTGCTGAGGTCTGTTGCGTAGCAGGGCCCTGTTCACAGCTGGCAATCTGCGTGCCGACTCCAGCCCTGGGTTGGCGGTGGGGTTGAGGGGGGGAGGGTCTCTGTCAGGAGGGCAACAGCTCCTGTGTGCTGGGCTGCTTCTGTTTCTACACCAAACCTGAGGCAGCTGATGCGGCCGTCTGGAGGCTGAACCTAGCCCTCTGGCCTCCTGTACCCTGTTCCTCCCAGAACCCTGGGTGCCTCCCTGAACTGGAGCTGAGAAGTCTGTGTTCAGGGCTTCCCTGAGGGCGGCGTTAGCATCTTCTGCCTGCCTCACCTCCCCCAAGCCCAGCCAGGATTGTGTGTGGCCTCTGAGTCCTTTGTCCTGCAGCATCTGGGGCCTTGAGCGGGAGGCCTCTGCACACTGAGGCCAGCATAGTGTCGCTGAAGTTCTCCCGGGCCCTCCTTGTCCACTCCAGGGTCTCCATCTAGGAACACGGGGTTGGGGCTGGTCACACAGGGGTGGGCCAGCTTGGTCCTTAGAGGGTGAATCTTTGGGTGTAAATCCTGCCTCTGCTGCTGTGGCTGTGTGACCTCAGGCAGTTAACTCCTATACCTCTCTGGGCCCCAGTGTCTGCATCTGTAAGATGGGAGAGTGATCTTACTGGCCCAGGAGGAGTAGGAGAGGGTATGTCAGTCTGCGCAGGGCTGCTGCTTAGGACTGAGTTCCCGTCTTTCCCGGGCCAGAGGGCCGCTGGCTCCCTGGGGGTGGGCGTGCGGACTTGTGTGTTTGTTTACATGAACGGATGTGTGTCTTTTCTGGTGGCCGGCAGTTCCTGCTGGTGAAAGGGCAGCGAGGCCAGGCCCAGTGGGGTTGGGGGGGGGGGCGCTTCCTCCCTGCCCCCTACCCCTGCGCTGTTACTCTGGTTGCCTGCAGATGTGCAGGGCCCCTCCCCAGCTGTTCCCTCCCTGCCCTGCAGTTCTGTTTCAGCACCTGCCAACGGAGTCAGCAAATGCCCGTTCCCAGAGGCCCGTTCCTTCAGCAGCTCGGCCTGACCCTGATGGCGAGGCTGAGGTGGGCAGGGGTGCCCTCCGTGAGTCTTCACTCTCACGGCTTGGCCTGCCTGGGGGAGCATGCGTTACGTGGCAGGTGCCCTGCTGCTCATGGGACATGTATGGGGGCTCTGAGCCTTGTGGTCCCCCGTCACTAGAGGTGGGGTAACTGAGGTGTGGAGAGGTCAGACGGTTGTCCGAGGTCACTGAGGGCAATGAAGCAGACGTTTGCCAACTCGCAGCCCTTTGCTACCTCCTTGGGTTTGCCCAGTTGCCCAGCGTGAGTACGTAATTCCCGCTGTCAACAGACTCGCTGTCAGGACTGCTCTGTGTCACCGGCCCACAAGGGGCACATGGGATAGGGTTCCGGGTTCTCTGGGATCCATGTCGGGGAGGGTGGAGGAGGCTGAAGAACAGTCTGGCTGCAGGGAGCCACCTGCCTGGTCCAGAGCGCCCAACCCCTGAGAGGGGGTGGGGATGGGGGGAGTGACGTCTGTCCCACTCACTCACTCAACGTGCTGTGGTCCACACGCTCTGAGCCAGGGATCCAGTGGGAACCAGAAAGGAGAACACCCTGGGAGGATGGACCTGCAGTTATGAGCAGCCTTTAAGAGGCACAGGAGAGGGAAGGAAAGCCCGATGCTCGAGGCGAGGCAGCTGTAGGGCGAGGGCCGCCGGCCGCCTGGGTCCCGTGGGGGCCATGGCACCAGGAGGGCACCTGGTGTGCAGGGTCAGCTGCTCCCCAGCTCCGACCGTCACCCTGGGGCAGGCAGGGGAGGTCCAGTGTGGCCCATAAGTCTGGGTTTTCCAAAAGAAGCCAGGGATCTGGAATTTTATATGAAGGTTCCCCATCTGTAAGTGTTGTCAACGAGTTCACATATAGGAAGGCCCTGGTAGAGCGCACAGTGGGTCCAGTTTGCCACCACAATTTAGACTCACTGAACACCAGCTACGCTACCCCTTCCCACCCCTAATCACACAGCTGGGACACGGAGACCCAGAGGTGGTGAGGGCTGGCCAGAGACTCTCCATGAGGTCAGGGTGCGGGCCCCCAAATCCTGGCTCCCAGCCTGGCGTGTGCTCCCCTCCCAGACTTCGCTGCCAGGCGGAGTCAAAGTGCAGGAAACAGGTAACACACGTGAAGGGCCACGGAAGAGAGTGTTGTGAAGAGGCCGCGTGCACAGGCAAGGGCAGGGCCAGGGCACCAGCAGGGCCTGGGGCCATTGGCAGCCTCGCGCCCAGGCCTGAGTCTCTAGGGCAGCTGCGGTCTTCAGTAGAGGAGGCCACGCCTGCTCTGTCTGCGAAGAGGGGGCCGGGGGCAGATCCGGGACAGACGGGACAGGCTGCAGGTTTGCTGTGGCTGGGGAGGGATCAGGGTCTCTGCAAGATGCCACGCCTCCCCGGTGCAGTTAGGGGGATGCGCTTCCTGAGACCAGTGACCCCCGATCTGTGGAGCCACTTGCTGGCAGTCAGGCAGAGACACTGCTTTGACAGTGGGCATGTGAGTCTGCAGTGCCAGGCAGAGGTCTGGGCCAGAGGCGGGAGCCCGATCTGAGAACAGCGGGGTTTCTGTTTCTGCCCCATCAGGTTTCCCCCACGTGGCAGGTAGGCAGTGGGTGGATGGTGGGTAAGCACCCAAGGAAGGATCCTTGATTCCCTGTCTATCACCACATGTCCCTCATACCTGGATGCAGGAACAGAGAGGCCAAGGCTCTTGCCTGAGGGTGCTCAGCCAGTGGGGGGCAGAACGGGCTCTGGGTGGGGTTCTCTGGCTTCCTAGCTCTCTGCTACCACTTACACCCAGCTGTGGCCCTCAGTGTAGCATGTGGTGGTGTCAGCCCACCTCTCCTGGGCTCCTGAGGTGGTGCTCACTGCTCTGCTTTGCTCACTGAGCTGCCAGTCACTGCAGGCTGCAAGGGACAGAAGATGGAGGTACTGGGGGGTGGGGAGAGAATTGGTAAAGATCTAGCTGGAGTCAGTGGCCTGGTGGGGTTGTCAACCCAAGTGTGCCAGGTAAGAGAAATGCAAAGTTGCTGGGCAGAGTCTCTGGGAATTTGGTTCTGGAAGGGTCCTAGCCTGGCCCCTTAGGAATTCTGGGAGCCTGAGATAACAGGCTTGCAGCCCCTCCGCCTCTGCTGGTGACTGACTGGTCCCGGGGCACCCACTGCCTCTTCTCCAGGCCGGGTTTCTGTGTCAGCACCATCACCTGGGGCTTTGCAGAAAACCTCGATGCTGCCCAGCTTCCTGTTTCTCCTACAAGGAGAAGAAAACTTTTCCCATTTTTTATGTGTTATTTTAATTTCTGTAATTTTTCAACCAGTCACTATTTATTAAGGTAAAAACAAGTGTTTACCTTGTTCTTCTAGAAAAAAACTGGCCTGGGGAAGCCAAACTTGCCTTATAGTTAAACATCTCTTATTAAACTGTATGTTTGTGTGGTGTGTATGGACTGGTAATTAAACTGAACTATCCAGAAAGACCAGTGAAATAGAATTAAGTCATTTATAAGACTCAGGTGTAAAATAAAGGGCCATCCTGAGATCCAGAATTTCATCAGACTCCTCTTTAAGCAAAAGTGTATATAGTCTCTTAAGTAGCAGCAAGTTTCTTACACTCATAGTGATGGAGATATAATTCACCGTTCTTTCTGGGGAGGGACAGAACACATCCCAAGTGTCTTGATGAAGTCTGTGCATTTGGTGTGAGGTTTGAATGATCCTGGAAGGCTGCACTGGGGTGGGGGCTGGGAGAAGCCTCCCCCTTGGACCTGGTGTCTCTGTGAGCTACAGCAGGCCAGGAACATGGCCGGTAGCCTGGGGCGAGCCTGAGTGGAAGGAAGGACAGCTCGTGTTTTAGATGAGGGCCATCAGTTGGTGAAGGACCATAGTGGGCGTCTGCCCTTGGCCACATGGACTGTTTCAGAAAGCTGTTTGCCATGTTCTAATTCTGGAGTGATATTCCAGTGACTGGCTCATTCTTCAAATGTTGAGCTGTCCACTCCTGTGTCCCTGTGTCCCAAAGATCTCAGGATCTTTGTCCTGTCCGTGGTCTGGGGAAGCTGTTTTCTCAGAAAGCGGCGCTGGTCCCATTTAGCTTTTCAGAGTTTGCCTCCAGGTTCTCTATGCCTGGTGACTCTTTCCAGGGTCGCACCCTCTAAAAATGATGCCACTTCTACGTACGCCCTTAGTTTTAAAAAATTTATTTTGAGAGGGAGGGGCAGAGAGAGAGAGAATCCCAAGCAGGCCCCAGCGCAGAGCCCGATGCAGGGCTCGAACTCATAAACCATGGGACTGTGACCTGAGCCCAAGTCAAGAGTCGGCTGCTCAACCGACCTAGCCACCCAGATGCCCTGCATACTTCCTTTGAACAGAACTAAGCTTGTCAAGGGGCACCTGGGTGGCTTAGTCGGTTAAGCGTCCGACTTCCGCTTAGGTCATGATCTCGCAGTTCGTGGGTTCGAGCCCCGCGTCGGGCTCTGTGCTGACTGCCAGCTCAGAGCCTGGAGCCTGTTTCAGTCTGTGACTCCCTCTCTCTCTGACCCTCCCCTGCTCACGCTGTCTCTCTCTCTCTCCTAGAAATAAATAAAACATTAAAAAAAAAAATTAAAAAAAAAAAAGAACTAAGCTTGTCAAGAGTTTTGCGCCATTCTTGATCGGGAAAGCGTGTTTTCTGTTCAAGCTACTTTTCTCTTTTTGCACGGAGTTGACTTTTCACCAATGGTAAACGTCTAAGTCAAAGTGGCCAGTTAGAATGCATATGGCAGACATACACCCCAGCCCACTGTCTGCTCCCTGGAAAGCTGTGGAGAGTAGGGGGTTGTCCCTGGGTCATTTTGCTGCTCAGATACCACCTCCCAAAGCTTCCCAAAGATCGTGCTGCAGCCATGTGCCATGGAGCCTCATGGCCCATCCACATCAGCAAAGCCCACCATGTAGTCCCCTTTGTATCTGTGGCACCGTCCCAGCATTCCACTGGGACCACACCAGGCAGCTGGGATGGACCCTCGGTGGGGCTGTTGTCAGAGGAAGGGGCTCAGGGAAGTCTCGGGCCCCTAATTGTCCTGCTCTTCTGTCTCTTTTGAGATAGAATGTGCGTGCACATGTGCTTGCATATACGTGTGATGGAAACATTTCATTACGGCTTAACTCTAAAAAGTAAAGATGCTTCCCTCCTATTGCTACTACATTCCATGATCGTATACATAACACAGTTACTAATTCTCTAAGCCATCTGATTCTCAGACCATATTCTTCTTCCCCAGCTTGTCCCCAGAGTGCATTTGCACAGATTTGTAAAGTAATACCTAATCCAGGATGCTTTAGATGTTATTTGGTGTATGTGTGGTTGTTACATCTTCTGAGTTTCCTTCTTTCTAAAAGTCTGTACTAAATTATGCTATAGGTCCTCTTGATTTAAAACCTTGATTTAAATCCTGATTCATATAACAGTACTCCCTTTCCAACTTTTTACTTTCATGTTTTGATTGTGCTTATTGTGCTCTTTGTAAAGTGTAATGTATTTGAAGCACAGGGATCTTACTAGAAGAGCTCAGTGGATTTTCACGTATGAAGACATGAGGGCAGCTCCCCCCAGATCAAGATATAAACACTTCAAGCCCTCCAGAGTGTCCCTGATGCCCCTTCTCAGCCATTCTTACTCTCTCTCCCTTGTGGGAACCACAGTGCTGACTTTTACCTGTCCTTGACTTTATTTTGTATAGTGGGAACAATGTGGTGTTGTTGCGTTTAACGTCTTTCAAGATAGTTGGAGACTCACCATGTTGCATATAGCAGTAGTTCATTTACAAAGATCTGTCTGTTATTCCCTTATGGGAATAAGTCATGGTTTACTTTCCTATTCTAGCATGGAGGTACATTTGGGCCACTATCAGTTTGGGACTGTGATGAATACAGTTGTTGTGAACATCCTTGTCAAGAGTCTTTGGATGCCGGAGGCATTCACGGTGGATATATACCCAGGAATCATCAAATCAAAGGATTTGGTTAGCTTTAGCAGACACTGTCCTTTTCCCAAAATACATTACCAGTTTGCATCCCATCAGCAGTGAGTGAGAGGGCCAGTTGTTCTACATCTCTGCCAACACTGGATGGTGTCATTTTTTTTTTCATTTTAGCCGGTCTGGTGGATATGTAGTGATACCTTGTTATGGTTTTAATTTGCATTTTCTCATAACTTATGATGTTGAGCACATTTTCATATTACTGTTGGCCATTGTGTTGTAGTCTGCTCATTTTTACATTGGCTTTCATTGTCTTGCTGATTTGTGGACATTCTTTATTCTCACTGTGTGTCTTTTGTTGGATCATATGTTACCTTATTTTGTTCTGTGACTTCTTTTCCACTCTCTTCCTTTTTGTTTTTAAGAGAGAGAAAGAGGGTGTGTGGGGAAGGGGCAGAGAGAGAGAGGAGGAGTAGGAGTAGGAGAAGGAGAGAGAGGGAGAGAGAGGGGGGAGGGTCAGAGAGAGAGGGAGACAGGATCCAAAGCAGGCTCCAGACTCTGAGCTGTCAGCACAGAGCCTGATGCGGGGCTTGAACTCACAAAGCAGGAGATCAGGACCCGAGCCAGAGTGACCAGGCGCCTCTTCATTCTTCTTCTCAGATGCATATTCAGCTCATCCAGCATCAGGTCCAACAGGCCATCTTTCCCCCACAGCCTTGCTGGCTTTGTCAGGAATTGAGGGAGGGGCCCTATAGAGTAGGTCTCTTCCCTGCCCAGGGTGAGAATGGGGAAGGAGCTTGATGAGTTGGTGGGGGAGGGAGGGCTGCTTCCCTTGGAGTAGCTGCTGCAGAGGAACTTGAGCTCCCCCTGCCTCTTCCTTTCCTGGCCTTTGTTGCTGGCATGCGCGCACTGTGCCCAGTGGCCTGCTCTCTGGGGCTTGCGCTCCCCTGGGGTCCTGTGGCAGCTCCTGGCTGCTGTGTGGTCTGGGGCAAGCCAGGCCTCCTCTCTGGGCAACTGCCTGCTCCTCTGTAGAATGGGGGTGTGCATGGGAGCCCCTTTCTGGAGCTGAGGGGAAGAGGCGGTGAGTGAGTGCCAGCAGGGCCCCCCCTATCCCCCAGCCCCCTTCCCTCCCCGTGGGTGGCCCAGCCTGGGCAGAGACCCAGCCCCCAGTGCAAGCAGCCCATTGCAAGCAGCCCAGCGCCTCTGCCTTGGGCAGATGTGGGCAGGCAGTGAACTGCCCCCACAAGGAAGCAAGGTGATGGGCGGTGCTAGAAAGGGCTGCCCTTCTTGGCGGGGGGGGGTGCAGGAAGGCATCTCTGAGGCACTGAATTGGGTGGGCCCCGTGGGTGGGCTCAGCCCGGGAGCTCCTGTGGTTTGTGGCCATTGTGTCAGAGCTCAGGGAGATGGGGCTCAGGAACCTTTCTTGTTTGTCCACTTTACAGTCATTGTTAGAGGATTCCAGGCACTCACAGGGCCTGCAGGTACTGGCCCCCCGCCCCCAAGAACACGGGCTGTTTGCTCAGGCCCCTCAAACATCCTGTCCAAACAGGGTGCTGGTGGAGATGGCCTGTGCATCACCCTCCTGACAGGTGCATGCATTTTTCGGTGGTATTTCCCAAGCCACAGTTCTTTAAGGACTTTAGTGGGGGGAGGGGGGCCGGGGGGGAGCTGTCTAGAGGGGTCGCGACCTCTGGGCCGGACTGTTCAGGGCACCCATTGTCCTGTGATCAAAGGGGGTTACAATCTCCAGCATCTCCGAACCTTTTGATAGCGGAATACCTCTTGAATAGGCAATACCTGCACACGACAGGAAACAGATCAACAACACAAAAGGAGCAGACAGTGAAATGTCAGTTTGCTTCCTCCCTCCCACGGTCAGGTCCTTCCCCCAGCCAACCACTGTTACCATCGTCTTGAATGTCCTTCCAGAAATAGTCCATGTGCATCCGCGCATGCCTTCAAAATGGTAAGTGGTGACGTACCGTACACGCTTTTCAGGGCTGGGCCATTTTTCTTAATTCTTCCTAGTACATTCAGACATTGTGTCATCAAAGTGCATGAGGTTTTATCCGATTCTTTTTAACATCTGCTTAAGAGCGGACGGATGTAATATCAATTACGTAATCACCACCCCATTGGTGAGATTGTGCTTGTTCCTCGATCTTTGCCCTCACAAACTCAGCTGTAGTGAGAATCCCTGTCCTGCATGTTTGAGCCCCTGGGGAAGCAGAGTCTGTCACCTTAGATTTCTGGATGGGGAAGTGCTGGGTTGCATTTTTTTTCCACACTGCAACACATTACTTTCTTTTCACTACAGTAAGATACACATAACATAACATCGGCCACCTAAATTGCTTTTTTTTTTTTTTTTTGAGAGAGAGGGTGCAAGTGAATGAGGAGCAGAGAGAGAGAGAATCCCATGAGGGGCAGAGAGAGGGAGAGAGAAGCAGGGCTCGCCCGAATGAAGTGAGGTTGAGCTCACCACAAGTGGGGCTCAAACTCAAGAACCCTGAGATCATGGCCTGAGCCGAACTCGGATACTTAACCGACTGAGCCTCCCAGGTGTCCTGAACTAGCTTCAAGTGTACAAATCAGTGACGTGTACATTCACTAGGCATGTCGTTTGTCTCCAGAACATTTTCATCTTCCTGAACTGATGCCCTGTGCCCCTCCCTCTGACACCTCCCCAGTTTCTGATAATCTCTGTTCTACTTTCTTTCTCTTGGAATTTGCCTATTCTGGGTACTCTATGTAAGTAGAATTGTATGATATTTTTCATTTTGTGTTTGGCTTATGTCCTCGTTTAGGTTAAAATTTAAAAGACTCTTAGACTTTAGTCTGAGTCTTAGACTTTTCTAATCATACTACTTAAAAAATTTTTTGGGGGGGCACCTGGGTGGCTTAGTCGGTTAAGCGTCCGACTTTCGCTCAGGTCATGATCTCGCGGTTCGTGGGTTCGAGCCCCGCATCGGGCTCTGTGCTGACTGCCAGCTCAGAGCCTGGAGCTTGTTTCAGTCTGTGACTCCCTCTCTCACTGACCCTCCCCTGCTCACGCTGTCTCTCTCTCTCTCTCCTAGAAATAAGTAAAACATTTAAAAAAAAATTTTTTTTAATATTGATTTATTTTTGGGAGAGAGAGAGAGACAGACAGACAGACATCATGAGCAGGGGAGGGGCAAATAGAGGGGGAGAGGGAGAATTCCAAGCAGGCCCTGTGCTGTCAGCCTCGAGTCCAACGAGGGGCTTGAACTCACGAACCAAGAGATCATGACCTGAGCCAAAATCAAGAGTTGGATACTTAATGGACTGAGCCACCCTGGCACCTACCTTACGTGGTGATGTTTTTGTCATGAGGCATTTGTGACTAGAACCATGCACGGGACTTACATGGTAATTAAAGGAGCAGAAAGCCAGCACTCGCCGAAGGTGTCAGCAGTGGGGACAGAAGCTGTGGCCTGCCTTGCCACCTCCACTCTGTACCTACTTCTCTGAGCATGAGTGCCTTCCTTTTCTTTGGAGTTGTGCCGTCATTTTGCTTTCTCCCTTTCTTTAAAAAAATTTGTTTTAATGTTTATTTTTGAGAGAGACAGAGATGGGAGCGTGAGCAGGAGAGGGGCAGAGAAAGAATAGGAGACACAGAACCTGAAGCAGCTCCAGGCTCTGAGCTGTCAGCGCAGAGCCCGACGCGGGGCTTGAACCCACAAACCACGAGATCATGTCCTGAGCCGAAGTTGGACACTTAACCGACTGAGCCCCCCAGGAGCCCCACTGTTTCCCTTCCTTGAGCTTCATGTACAAGGCAGTATGCAGTCTTCTTCTGTGACTGGTTTCTTCCCCCAAGGGCCTGTCTGAGATTCATCCGTGTTGTCGTGTGTGGTTGTAAGGCATGTGTTCACATCGTGCGGTCCTGTCTCGGCTTATTCACCTTCTCTCTTGTGGAGGGGTGCCTGGCACGTTTCCACTTTGGGGCTTCTGTTTGTGGGGCCTGCGAGCACCTGTTTCTCCTGGGCGTGTACCTGAACGTGACCTCGCTGCATCATTGGCTTCGGGTGTCTTCCACTTTGGTAAGTGGAGCTGATTGATTCCCAGAGTGGGTTTGTCAGAGGCGGGCTTCTTGCCAGAGTCTGTGAGGCAGAGGCGGGCTCCTTGCCAGAGTCTGTGAGGCAGATGCTGGCAGAGAGTTCGGAAGCCAGGATGATGTGATGCTGGCCCAGGTCACTGGCGGCCAGAGAGGGCCAGGCTGTAGCTGTCACTGTGGGAGCCCCCCACCCCCACCCCCGGTCCTGTCCACAGTGCTTGCAAATAACCAGCCGGTGAGGGACATAGCACGCCTTCTCGCCTAGAGCTCAGGCAAGGTGGCAAAGCAGCCAGAAATGGGCAAGTCCACAAACCTCAGAGGGAAGCAGGAAAGGCAGGGGAGAGATTGCTGAAAGCCTCATCAGCTACTTCTGCTAAAGGCATTATTGTCCTATCTGCCCATTCATTAGTCTGTTCCTTTGTGTTTTAATTAATTAATTGGAGAGTTGTCCCCACACCTTCCGTGTGCCCTGGGTGGGGAGGAAATGATTGTTTGCCAGACCCTGAATCTTCTTACCTCCCCTCTTTGTGAAGTGTGGCAGGAGAGGTTATTTGCCCATCTTACAGGCAAGGAAATGGAGGCTCAGAGAATGAGTGACCTGCCAAGGTCCCCCCGCCCATAGCTCACAGTGATAGTATGGATGTGCCTGTGCTCATTTCTGGGACCCCCCGCCCTCCATGGAAACTGCACCACAGAGGCGGTGTGGGAAGGTGGATGGGACACAGCGTGCATCCTTTCTCTGTCCTCAGCCTGTGCCCTGGGCTGTGAACCTTAAACTCTGCTTACACACCTGGAAAATCAAGATAATCGTCTGACTTCATGTTGTTGATGTCAGCTTTCCATGAGATGGTAGACACCAAGGGCCTGGGGTACTTCATTCAGCGCCAGGCCCTGGGAGCCCCGAGAGGACTCAGACCCATTCTTAGCTCCCGAGACCCTCTCAGTCTGGTGGCTGAGACAAGCCTGTCACCTGAGGGTGACATGACGGTGAAGGTACGTACCGAGTGCTGACGTGAATGGAAGCAGAGGAGGGGTCTGCTCATCCCCCCGGGATGGAGGTGGGTGCCAGGGGGAGCCCAGACGGTGGAGAGGCAGGGAGTCATGTGTGAATTGGCTGGTTAGGGATGGATGGTCGGACGGTGCAGAGAAGGGTATTCCTAACATGGACCAGCATGTGCAGAGAGAAAGTGGCGAGGAGACGCCTGTGTAGCTAGGGTACAGGGTGAGAGCTGGGACGTGACTTGGGGCTGTGGTGGCCACATCAGGGAGGGCTGCTTCATCCCATAGGGCAGCGGCCACCCAGTTGGGTCTGTGGACCACAGGTTCCCTCTGGACTGGGGCAGCCAGCGCTAGGAAGACGAAGTAGGCTGGTGTGAAAAGGGTTGGCATAGTGGTTAGTTCAGATACAGAAGTCAGGGAGAGCCTCTCTGAGGAGGGGAGAGCCCCAAAGGAGAAAGGCAGCCCTGTGGACAGTGGGGTGGGGCAGGGCCACAGGAAAAGGCCGGAGGATTCCAGGCAGGAAGTAGAGTACATGCAAAAGCCCTGGGGCAGGAAGGAGCGCAGGGAGTTCAAGGAGTGGACAGAGAGTGAGAAAGAGGGTCAGGGAAAGGAGATGAGGTGGGGCAGTCAGCAGGTCTTTGTAAAGAAGGGGTAACTTCTGGGGGCCCTTAGGTCGAGGAGAGACACAGTCTGATTTATATTTGTGAACTCATTCTGACACCCTCTGGAAGATGGCCTGGAGGAGGAGTCCCGTGGGAACGGGGGCCCTGTTGAGCCAAGTGGTGGAAGCAGGGTCAGGGGCCAGGTGGGTGGACTGGGATCACTTTGGAGGTGACCCCATGAGTGACGGAGGGAGGTGAGCGACGAGAAATTGGCCCAAGAGAATCCTGAGGTTTCCAGGGGCCCCTGATCGATGCCGGGAAGACCTGGGGAGATTTGGATTTGGTGGAAATGTGTTGCGGAACAGATTCTGGCAGCAGGAGCACCAGGGAGCACTGGTGGTGGTTCCTTAGCCAGCTGCCTGTGTGTGCAAAACACTACAGCTGGAGACAGACGTGGGGGGAGGGGCGGGCATTGTGGTGGAGAAGGCGCTTGAAGTTGGGGGACTGGATGAGATCAGCCAGGGCTGGGGTGGAGACTGAGAAGGGAAGAAGTAAACCCTGGACATCTGAATGGTGCCTGGGAACTTGAAAAGAACCAGAGAGAAAGACAGAGTCTGGGTTGCTCAGAGGGGGCGGTCAAGGAAGGAGACCTGGAGGAGAGGGCCTCCGGGCAGGGGAGGAGGGTGTGTCTTTTGGACAAGGGCACAGGGGTACACATCTTGTTGGGCTTTGTTGGGTGCTGCCTCCCACGTGTAGGACAGTGCCCAGCAGCGCCAGGCTTGGCCCCTGTATGAATTCCCCCTCCTGCTCCAAGTGGGTGGCCCTTCCAGCATAAGGGTTCACGGCCTCTGAGTTCCTTTGTCTGAAACAGGGGGGAGCTGGAGTGGGAAAGGCCAGGGGAGAATGGTGGGAAATCTGCCAAGCACAGGCTGAAACCTGGCTTCCGATCAAGGAGGGGGCAGGAAGAGAACACCAGTCGATCCACAGGGGAGCAGAGAAGCCCCTCTCAGGCTGCTTCTGGTTAGATTCTCAGACAGGGCCTTCAGGATCAGCTGCATCAAGCAGCCTGTGCCACAGATGCGGGGGAAGCTGAGGCCTGGAGAGGGGAAGAGAAGGGAAAGTGAGGCTTGGGACTTCTAACTCACTGCCTGAGCTGTAAATAAGGCAAATGAGAGTACTCACCAAATCTGTGAGGATGAGAGTGCTTGGACCTGAGCCTGGCTCATTAACTCGCTCCCACTTCATTTTAGCTGCTACTGTTACTTGGAAAGGGCACCCATCTCGTATCACCTGGCTAAGACCCAGGGATCTACTAGTGCAACCTCCTAGTCACAGTAAGGCAGTCTTGGAGAAGCTTAGGGAATAAGAAGAGTTCAGTCCAGCAAAAGAAGGGCGTGAACTTGAGCTGTGCAGAAAAGGGGTGAGCTGCCTGGGTGGAGGGAGCTCCCCATCCCCAGAAGTGTTTGGGTGAGGCATGACTCCCACATGCCCGGAGTGTCATGAGAAAGGATTAAGCATGGAATGGTGGCGTCACTTTCAGTGGCCACAGAGACTCCAGTGCCATTGTAGAGAAGGAAACAGATGAGTGAAAACGTAAGCTCCTAAGTAAACAAGACTTCACATGGTGGTGAATTCCACAAGGAGCTTTAAAAATGAGTGATGAGGAAGAGAGTAGCTGTGGCTGATTGGATGTGCTGTCTTTTGCCACACAGGCCGTTTACACTTTATTGTATTCACATTTTCCTTTTTAATTGTGGATTTTATCCCCCCCCCAGCTTTATTGAAACATAATTGACATACAGTATTGTATAAGTTTAAGTATACAGTGTGATGGTTTAATCTACGTATGTATTGTGAGGTGATTACGACAATAACATTAGTTAATACATCCATCTCCACACAGAGTTGCCATTTTTTGTTTTTGTTTATGGTGAGAGCATTTTAAGATCTACTCTAATAACGACTTTCAAGTGTGCAGTCACCGTCCTGTGCATTAGATCACCAGAACTTAGCCATCTTATATCTGGAAGCCTGTGTCCTTTGCCCAGCGTCTCCCCATCTCTCCAGAGCCCCCTTTGACCCCCCAAAGCTACTCTCTTCATTTGAGTTTGGCTTATTTTGATTCCACATATAAGTGAGATCGTATAGAATTTGTCTTTCTCTGTCTGATTTATCTCACTTAGCATAATGCCTTCAGAAGCCAAACATGTTCCTGAAAATGGCAGGATTGCCTTCTTTTTTTTTTTCCTTTAATTTTTTTAATGTTTTTTATTTATGTCTGAGAGAGGGAGACAGCGTGAGCAGGGGAGGGTCAGAGAGAGAGGGAGACACAGAATCCGAAACTGGCTCCAGGCTATGAGCTGTCAGCACAGAACCCCATGTGGGGCTCAAACCCATGAACCGTGAGATCATGACCTGAGCCGAAGTTGGACACTTAACCAACTGAGCCACCCAGGTGCCCCTGCCTTCTTTATTTAATGGCTGACTAACAGTCCATTACACACGTGTGCATGCTCACACACATGCACACACAACACATCATCTTTATCTGTTCATCCATCAGTGGACACTTACGTTGCTTCCGTGTCTTGGCTACTGTAAATAATGCTGCAATGAACATGGGGGTGCAGATATCTTTTTGAGATGGTGCTTTAATTTCCTTCAGACATAAACTCAGAAGTGGAATCACTAGATCATAGCATAGTTCAATTTTTAATTTTTTGACGAACCTCCATACTATTTGCCATGGTGGCTGCACCCGTTTGCATCCCTACGCACAGTGCAGAAAGGTTCCCTCTACTCCACATCCTCACCAACACTTATCTTTTGCCTTTTGATATTAGCAACCCTAACAGGCATGTGGTGACATCTCACTGCAGTTTGGATTTGTGTTTCTCTGGTGATGAGTGATGTTTAGCCTCTTTTCACGTACCTGTTGACTATTTATATGTCTGTTTTGGTCCCTTGCCCATTTTAAAATAGAATAATAATTTTTTTGCTATCATATGAGTTCCTTATATATTTTGGATATTATCCCCTTATCAGATACGTGGTTTGCAGATATTTTCTACCATTCTGTAAGTTGCCTTCTCATTTTGTGGATTGTTTCTTTTGCTGTAGAAGCTTTTTAGTTTGATGTCATCCTACTTGTTGATTTTTGCTTTTGTTGCTTGTGTTTTAGTGTCATTACCAAAAACTCATTGCCAAGACTAATGTCAAGAATCTTTTCCCCTATGTTTTCTTCTGGGAATTGTACAGTTTCAGGTCTTATATTTAAATGTTTAATTCATTTTGAGTTGATTTTTTTAAGAGGAAAACACTGTGAGTGCAGAGCCTGACGTGGGGCTTGATCTCATGAGATCATGAGCTGAGATGAAATCAAGAGTTAGACACTTAATCGGCTGAGCCACCCAGGTGCCCTGCCAGTTTTATACATTCTGGAAGTGCCTCCTAACCTGTCAGTCTGTTCTATTTATCCACAGAGTTCTTGGTTATACAGAGAATTTGAATTTGGAGGTGGGCAAAAACATCTTTTTTTTTTTTTTTAAGCTGTGGTCTGTGCCTTTCAGTTTTAAGACCTTCCCCTACCTCTTCCCCTCCCTCCTCCTCCCTCCCGGGCACAGATATTTTCCCCCTAACTTTCCTGGATGAGTTTTAAACCTCCCTCACTGCTGCTGTTGCTTCTTATGCCTTGTCTTGTCCTGATGTCTCAGGTCAGGTTCCTTAGAAGCAGAGCCTGACTTGAGGGTTTTGTGCATGTGGTAGTTCATTTCAAGAAGCCGCTTGGGGAGGGGGCAGGGTGGGAGCTGGCCAATAGTCTCCATCCCACAGGAAGCTCAGGAGTGAGAGTGGCCCCACAGGGCTATCCTCATGGAAGCAGGGCTGGGCTCATCACTTACTGGCCACACTTCCTCCAGCCTCGTCCCCTGTGGGGTGGACTTAACCTTGCAGGCAGCTCTCCAAAGAAGGTCGTACTTGTGGGCCGGGGGCGAGTGAGCCTCCTGCGCAGTAACGGGGGTCTGGACAGCACCGGTGGCATCTGCGCTACTTGCTGGCCCTGGAGGACCTTGGAACCAGATGCCTCCTCTGGACTGGTGACTCTGCCTGTGTTGCCACCCACAGTGTCCACGAAGGATCTGATCGAGACATGCTGTGCCGCCGGACAGCAGTGGGCCATCGACAACGACGAGTGCCTGGAAATCCCTGAGAGCGGCGCCGAGGGTGATGCCTGCAGGTAAGGGTGGGCACCCAGAGCAGGCAGAGCTGCCCATTTGCCTTTTCCACACCCCTGCTCACTTGGCCCCCGGGTCCCCGCAGCTCAGGGTGAGCACACATCTTACCTGTCTCCAGCTGTACAGGGGCAGTTGGGCTGTGGCCGCTGTGCGCCTGCTGGCCAGGCTTACTCCAGGTCTTGAGAGCCCAGGACTGGCTGCAGAATAAGCAGACCACATCTTTTTGTAGCTGGACTGATGAGCACAGTAAAAGGAACCTACAGTTTAGAGCAGGTTTGGACCCTCATCACTGGGGAACCACTGGGAGCCTCACTCACTGTATACTGCCATTGCTGCCAGGCAGTGCTTGGCCCACATGAGCTTTTCCTCCCTGGTTCTGAGCCGGGAGCCTTCAGGCCTCTTTCTTTCCCCAGTCTGGTACCCGGGGGTCTCTGGGAGGCTGGCCTCTCACTGTCCTCTGGTGGCTGTGCTGATGGTTTCTTCTGACTTGTATTCTCCGCAGAGGAACAGTTTGTCCCCTTGCCCTTGGGCGCCAGGCCCCAGAGACATCCTGGTCAGCTACTCACCCCTCCTTTTTCCCAAGGATGCCGCCTTTTCCAACCTACTATTTTTCTGGACAAGGAGGACAAAGTTCAGAGAGGCAGTATGATTTACCTGAAGCCACACAGCAACCTGGGAGCACGGCCAGGGTTAGACCCCATGTCACCAAATGGTCTAGACTACCATGCATCCTTTAGAAACATTTAAATTCTAACCTTGTCTTTTTCCTTTCCCTTCTGTCATTCCACCAGCTTAGGAGCTACTTAGGAGTTAGAGCATGCGTCATTCGGGAGTTTTGAGCTTAGGGACCCTGAGCGTGTGCTTGTCTCCCTCTTGTGATGGGAAACTCGCTCCTTCATAGATAGGCAGTCCCATGACTGAAGAGCTTCCACTGGGACATGCCCTTTCCCACTTGAGGCTGAACCCCACCTCCCTGTGAGCCCCCTGGCATGTTGGCTGCCTCTGCCCAGGGCAGCCCTACAACACTGGGAGGCATGGCCAGGGATCCTGGAGGCTACTCTCTTCAGGCTGAGCTGCCCTGCGCTTTCTGGGGTTGAGTCTCCCTGCGTTTCTCAGCCCTGTGGGCACCTCACAGTGCTGCCCCACCCCCATCGGTCACGAATATGCAGCATGGAGTCCAGGGGGCTCCAAGCCCCGAGTGTTCTTGGTTAACCTCAGAAATAGAACCCACGTTCTTTGGTGGGAGATGGGCTGGCTTTGCTGACGCCCCTGCCACTAGCATTGGCCTTGCCTGCAGTGGGTCTTGGGAGGGGCTTCCTTCTCTGAGCCTCGGTTTCCTCCTCTGTGAAACGGGACCCATAATCTCTCCTGGGCAGGGACAGGCCCTCGGGTGGGACTGAGGCACACCTCTGTTGCAGGACAGCCCAGAAGCAGTGCTGCGTGTCCTACTTGAAGGAAAAGAGCTGCATGGCTGGCGTCATGGGGGCCAAGGAGGACGAGGCCTGTGGGGCTGAGGACAACGACACCTGTGGCGTCTCCTTGTACAAGGCAAGCCTGGCCTGCGGCATCCGTACCCTGGCCTGAGGCCCTTGAGGGCTGGGGGATGAGGTGCCCTGGGGGACTCCCCCAGAGGGAGTGATGCTCTTGCCTGGGGTTGGGGCTGGGTGGCTCTTCATCCGTATAGGAAACATCAGCAGTTATTATAGCAGCCAGTTAACCCAGGAAATAATTTATTCAACACCAGCATGTGCTGGGCCGTTGTGGGCATTCAGGATGCAGAAATGAACAGCACCTGAACATTCCCGCCCCCACAGGGCTTTCTGTGTCTTTTTTCCTTTGTGTGTCCAACTTATTTCACTTAGCGTCATGTCCCCAAGGTCATCCATGTTGTCATGTGTTAGACTGGCTTTCCTTTTCAAGGTGAAATAACACTTCGTTGTACAGATATCACACAGTCTGTTTGTTCAGTGCTCTGTCAGTGGCGCTGACAACCGCCTGGTGCGTGCTGTGAACGGGGGCCCAGAAGAGCCTCTCCTGAGGACAGACAGCACTTCCATTTCCACGGCATTGGCCAGAGCTTAGCCCGGTGGCCACACATAGCACCAAGGGAGGCTGGGGACTGCAGCCCTGATTCCGGAGAGCTCGTGTGTCCGTTGAACATCAGGAGGAAGGAAAAACAGACCTTGGGGGTGGCCAGCTGGCTGTTTGCAGCAGAGGACAAGAGCGAAGAGAAGACCGTAGAACAGTTTCAGGAACAAACCACGGAAGGAGATGTTAGCAGGAGGCAGGAAGGGAAGGGGTTGAAAGAAGCCCGTGTCACAAGCCTGGATGACTGTGACAGGGGCCCCTGGAGGAGGGCACCATTTGGGAAAGGATTTGGACTCAGATTTTTTTTTTAATGTTTATTCATTTTTGAGAGGCAGACAGAGACAGAGTGTGAGCAGGGGAGAGGCAGAGAGAGAGGGAGACACAGAGAGAGAGGGAGACACAGAGTCTGAAGCAGGCTCCAGGCTCCGAGCTGTCAGCACAGAGTCTGACGCGGGGCTCGAACCCAATGGACGGCAAGATCATGACCTGAGCTGAAGTCGGATGCTTAACCAATTAAGCCACCCAGGCATCTCTGGACTTTGGTTTTTGTCACATTGGGGTCAATTTCCTAAAAAACTGATATTAGGGAGAGGACATTGGTGACAGGCAAGTTTGGCATTCCACTGTGTATGTTTGACTCTGGACCAATCCTCTTTTCTAAGCCTCAGCTTCTCTGTCTGTAAAATGGGGCTAATGATCCACGTCTTCTGGGGTGGCTGTGACGATCAGAGACAAAGCAAACTAAGTACTGAGTACATGGTGGGTCTTCACTGTGTGGCCAAGCTCGCCATTGGGAAGTGCAGGGCTGGCAAATCCGGGAGCTGTTGCTATGTGACCCACTGGTCCAAAGCTTGGTGGCTTATGACACTTAACTGACGAGTGAGGGTTGTGTTGCTGACCGAGGCCGTGCTCAGCTGATCCGGCTGGGCTCACTTACGTGTCTGCCACCGGCTGATGGCTCTGCTGGCGCTGGTCTAGGCTGGTCACTGCCATGCCAACTTTTCTTTGCTCCTTGAGTCTCTCAGCCTCCATCAGGCTTACCTGGGCTTACTCCATGAGTGGCTGGGTTCCAACGCAGGGCGTAGGAATGTGTAAGGCCTTCTCAGGCCTAGCTCAAAACTAGCACACTGTCCCTTCTGTCTCATCCTCCTGACCAAAGCCAGACCTGAGGCCCAATCAAGAGGTTGGGAAATAGATGCTCTCCTTTGAAGGAGAAACTGAACCGTCACATTGCAAAGACAGTAGAACAGTGAAGAGTGGCTAAATGGGGCTGTTGCAATCAATCTACCACAGGAGTTTAAACAGAAAACATATTTTATTTTTGGAGGCGGGCAGTTTGGGACCAGTGGATCTACGTGATATCTTCAGATACCCAGGCTTCTGCTCTGCACAGTCATCTTTAGCTTGTAGCTTCCATCATTCGGGTTACCTCATGACTCCGGATAGCTGCTAGGGTTCCAGCCATCACATCAACCAAAAACAAGGAAAGAGAAAAGCAAAAGAGATACACTTCCCAGCTGAGTCAGCCCTAGTTTAAAGCTTCCCTGAAAGTATCATGTCTCTCCTGTCTTTAACTTCAACGGAAGTTCTGTCTTTTAGTGGGCATGAGTAGAATTGGGTTCTGCTAATAAATATTGGTGGGTGTTAATGGATGTGTCTGGGGGTTAGATGGTAGTTCTTTTCATAGGTGGCAGTTATTAATTATTGCAAAAATCTTACATTAGCTCTACTTTGATCTCGACATGGGAAGTGGAGACAGGTGACCCCCTCTGCTCTCTGGAAGCACATACAGGGCCAGAATAAACAAGCCAAGGATGAATTCATCCCAGTTACCAGTCCCTCCCTGAGCCTGGCCCCAGGCTGCGCCCTGAGGGCCCCTGAGCGAGCTCCCCGGGCTCATTGTCTGTGGGGAAGGCAGACAGGCTTCGAGGGGCCAGGGTGTGGGCAGTGATGGTGGATTTCCCTCCAGCAATGCTGTGACTGCTGTAGCCTGGGACTCCGTGTGCGGGCCGAGGGCCACTCGTGTGAGTCGAACCCCAACCTGGGCTACCCCTGCAACCACGTCATGCTCTCCTGCTGTGAGGGCGAAGACCCCCTCATTGTGCCTGAGGTCCGCCGGCCTCCGGAGCCCGAAGCCGCACCACGGAGAGGTGAGTGCTGTTCCCTGGGCCACGGTGTATAGGCCAGTCGAGTGAGAGGCAGAGTGAGCCTTTGGGGCTTCTGGCCAAGGCCGGGAGCCCTCTTTCCTTCTGTGGGAACCCTGCGTCTACTATCACCTGTGGCTTAAGGCATAAGTTCTGCTCTTAGGGTAGAGTTCTGCTATGGCCTCCAGGGTGACTCTGAGATGGAAATCTAATTCAGCTATGCATGTACCATCCACTCCACCCACCAAACCACCGACCCCTCCCACCCTTCCACCCTCCACTCACCCACCCTCCTGTGCCTTTGTTCGTCTGCACATCCGTTCGTCGTCCTCCCCATCCATCCTTCACCCATCCATCCATCTCACCCTTCCCTGCACATCCTTCTGGCCCCTGGTCCGTTTCTCCATCCATTCATCCTTCCACAACACCAGCCATTCCTCTGTCCCTCATCTGTCCACTCACACATCAGTCCTCCCATCCACCTGTTTACGCACCCATCTTCTTACCCACAAGCCCATCCACTTACCTTCTGTCCATCCATCCATCTGTCCATCCGTCCATCCGTCCATCTGCTCATGTGTTCACCTACGAGCCCAGCCAGCAAACCTTTTACTCATCCATTCATTCATTTACCCTTCCTTCATCCATGTGCTCTCCATCCCTCTCACTGGGCCATTCTGTGTCTTCAGGGTACAGGATATAACTAGTATAGAGAATGCATTCATAAATGTTGCCCTGCCCGCCTGATCAGCCCCTTCAGACCAGCCCTGTCTTTTCTCCCTGTATTCTCAGTGCTTAGCCCCTAAGAGTCCCTCACCAGTAACTGAATGGAGGATGGGTTTGTTTGGTGGCCTCCCCTTCACCACCATGAGCCCTTTGAGGGCTGAGCGGCCTGCACCCTCTTCCTCTGTGCCCCTGTCCCCAGACAGCCATAGGCTAGTTATATGAGAGCTCTGGTACAAGTGCCGAGGTTGGAGCTGTTTGCTGCTGCCTGAGCCCTCAGTGTCCCTGGGGCCTCCCCCTTCCTCTGGTCTCTGTGTTGAGGTCACGTTTCAGGTGCCAGGCCCAGCTTCTGTCACCCTAGCCAGAGATGTCCCCTGGACTCACGGCTGTTAGCCTCCATCGTGCCTGTGGGCCAGCAGGAGCCCGAAGCAGGATGCAGGTGTCCTCGTGGGTCACAGACGCTGCTGAGAGGGGCTGGCCGGCCTTACCAGGCTAGTGTGGACACACATCTGTGTCCAGTCCAAGGAAATACCACTCGCTGGGGTTGGCCGTAGGGACCTGGTGGAACAGTGTGAAGACCTAGTTAGTACCCAGAGTGTGTGGTTCAAGGTGAAGTCTTGGCTGTGGGAACCCCACGATGGGGACAGGGCTATCAGGGTCCAGATGCAGAGGTACATGTTCCTCTCCTTTAGTGGGGAGCTGGTGGGGAAACTCCGGAGACATAGATGGCAGGGTGAAGTTGACCTGGGTTCCGGTCCTACTCAGGTAACCTTGGGCAAATCATTTTGCTCCCCTGAGCCTCAGTTTCCCCCCTCCCAGGAGGGTTGTTTGAAGAGTATGCTGGTGAGGGTGGGCTGAGCATGAATCCTAGAAATCCTGCCTGTGCTCCTCGGAGCCTTGGGCCCAGGTCTGTCTGCTCCCCACCTGCCGCACCAGGCCTCCGGGCTGGACCGCCAGCTGTCATCGGCCACTTGCATGCACTAGGCCAGGGCTGATTGGGCTGGAGCGCAGTGTAAACACCCTTCAATATGAAACATGTTTATCAGATGTGACCTCATGCAGCTGGTCTCTTTGGGGCTCAGCTATTTGGGGCTAGTGAGCAAGGCTGAAGCCCATGCTGCGGGCCCCTTCCCTTCCCTGTCCTATTTTATGAAGAGCCTCCAGTGCAGCTCAGCCCCAGGAGCCTTCTTTGCTACTCTTACCTGCTCCTCACGCAGCCCGGGGAGGCATGGAGAGACCTAGTACTGCCCAAGGTGTCATGCCTGAGGAAGGCCCGAGTGAGAGTTTGGGTCCCTGTCTGGCAGAACACATGTTTGCGGTCCTTTCTGTTGCTAGAGGTGGTCCTTCCAGATGTCACTGTGATTAGGGGTCTGGATCCAGTTCAACACTTTAGCCAAAGCTTCCTGAGGACTATTGTGGGCCTGGCCCTGTCATGTTGCAGCGTACAAAGACTTGGGCCTGGCTCTGATGGGTTCATTCTTGTTGCTAGAGGTCTGTTCATTCATCTGTCCATCCATTCATCCATGCATCCACCCACCCATCCATCCCTGAATTCATCATCTATCATACATCCATACATCCATTCATCCATCCATCCATCCATCCATCCATCCATCCATCCATCTATCCATGCATCAATGCATCCATGAATCCATAATTTAGCCATTCATCCCTACCTTCATTATCTATCATCTTTCCATCCATCCGTGTATCCACCTATCCATCCATGCATCCATGCATCCATCCATCATTCACCCATTCATCCCTATATTCATCATCTGTCATCCATGCATCCTTCCTTTGCCCATCCGTGCTATCTTAGCTGGGCACACAGAAGGTTCTGACTAAGACCCACACTGATTTTCATGGGGGCCTGTAGTGTCAGCCCCTGCTGGGTGAACTTGTGTCCCATCGTGAGCACTGACCCCCTCCCTTCCAGTTTCAGAGGCAGAGTTGGCAAGCCGGGAGGCCCTTTCACTGGGCACAGAGACTGAGCTGCCCAACAGCCTGCCCGGCGATGACCAGGATGAGTGCCTGCTCCTCCCAGGAGAGCTGTGCCAGCACCTCTGCATCAACACCGTGGGCTCCTACCGCTGTGCCTGCTTTCCTGGCTTCTCACTGCAGGATGATGGCCGCACCTGCCGGCCAGGTAAGGCCCAGATGGCTGGAGCAGGGGCTGGTCTTGCCAGGGGAGCATGATGGTCTGTGATGGGCCCAATGGGCTCCTTCCCCTCCTGTCACCCTACACCTTGGAACCGGAGGCATCTAGCGATGGGATTTGTAAGGCCAGGCTGTCCGAGTGAGACTGCATCTGCTCTGTCTGAACTTCTGTCTGCATGGGCAGCCCCAGCACCACACCCTAGATCCCACTGCAGGGCCAGAACCCAGGCTGCAGAGGCTCCCAGCAACCTAGCTCAAGCTGTGCCCCCAGCACGGGGCCCAAGGGGGTCAGGCTCTGACAGGCAGCCTAAGAGGCTGCCATAGCCCCTGGTTTGGAGGTGCTTTCTTCCTGCTGCTTGTCCAGGGATAAATACTCACCCTCCCTTCTTCCTCTCTCCCTCTGCCCCAAATAGCTGTGATGTAGTTTGTTACCTTATGGCCTCAGTTTCCTTTCCTCTGAAATGGGTAGCAGGTGAGGATTATGAGGCAGTCTCTGTCGAATGCCTGGCCTGGTGCCCAGGGTGTGAGGAGAGTCTGAGGTCAGGCTGAAGGTATGCATTCTTCCCCCTGTCCGCCCGTCCCATGGCAGACAGTGACCCTCCACAGCCGGAGGCCGCAGAGGCGTCTGTGTTCAAACCAGAGTCCTCCCAAGTGGCCGCCAACACCATCCTGCTACCACAGCCACAGCCCAACACCTGCAAAGGTAACCTGAGCCATGGGGTGGGTCTGGGATGCCTGCAGGAGGTGAGCTCCCCAGTGCTGGGTGTGTGCAAGCTGGCCTCCTGCCAAAGGGGTGCTTCTGCTTTGTGGGTTTGGTCGGTCTCACCCGTCTGAGGTCAGGAGTTGAGAGTGTAGCTGGTAGGGGTGAGGTTGTGGGTGGGGGGAGCTGAGGACCAGGGTGTGACCCCCAGCAGGTCAGTTAGCAGCTTTTTGTCTCAGCGCCTGGAGTATGGAGGGAATGGAATCCCGGCTTGAGGAAGTGTCTTGGGGAGGGCTCGCGGTGCTGCACGGAACATTCTCTTGTCCTCTCTCCCTTCCTCTTCCTTGTTCCTTCGGTCTCTGCATCCTTGCTGTCCCTCTTTCTCTGCCTTCCCTGTCCCCCTCCCCTCTGGCAGCACAGTCACCCCAGGGAGGGGTTTGGTATCCCAGTGTTGGTGGTGACTGTCCCAGATACCAGCCGGTGCATGAGTGGGTTTCCCGGGGCACCTCGTGAAAAGGTTCAGGAGCGTGGGGCTCCTTCTGCCTGGAGGGGATGCACGAGCCCAGTGCTCCCTGACCCGTTGCGGTTTCCTCCCAGACAACGGGCCCTGCAAGCAGGTGTGCAGCATTGTTGGGGACACAGCCGTGTGCTCCTGCTTCTCCGGCTACGCCATCATGGCGGATGGCGTGTCCTGTGAAGGTGAGTCCCGCGGGGGCCGCTCTCATCCCTGTGCAAACCCAAGTTGGGCTGTGGAGGGGGCTCCAGAGGGGACATGGGGCAGACAGGAGGAGGTGGCGGTGTCCCAGCCCTCTGCCAGTGAGGGGACGGGCTTGGCTCCCACCACACGCAGCCCTGCATGGAAGGGCTTCAGCACCTGCTCCCTCTCGCGGCACCGCGTGCAGGCCGGCCAGGGCTCCGGGCCACTTCCATCCTGTGGTTCGGCCGCTCCCTAGAGCAGTCCTTCTCAAACATCGGTGTGCCACGGAGCCACCCGAGCCCCGAGAAGCCTGCAGAACCCCCAGAGACCCCGACCCAGGAGGACTGGGGAGGGGCCCGAGGATTTGTATTTCTGACAAGATCCCTGGGCCACACACCCACCTCTCCCCGTCTGCGGGGCTGCAGTTGGTTTCAGGCCACCACGTCTTTGTTCCCAGTCATGCATGGGGAACGAGAGAGGGAGGGCCATGCCGCGCGGTGAAGGCAGGACCTAGAAGTGACATGCATCCCTCCCATGTGCCTCTGCTGGGGAGCAAGGCTGGGGTAGGACCCCCAGTTGGATGGCATGTCCTCCGCTCTGTTACTGAATCCAAAGAAGGGGCAGTAGATGTTGGGAACTCTGCCTTCACAAAGGGACCAAAGAAGGTCCAGAAGCATGTGGCTTTCACACCTGTGACCCCGTCAGGACCGGGTCTTCTCTCACTGGAGTGTCAGTGGACCAGGACTTGGGGGCATTTGGATCTGAGAACACCCCGAGAGACCTGTAGACCACACCCCGTCATGTCTGATGGCAGGATAGGCCCTGAGCACGGGACGGGCCAGGAAATGCTTTAGTTCAGGTTCAAGTTCTGGAGATGTGACCTTGATGGGTGTCTGGGGGCAAAAGGGTAAAGTCTTTTTTTTTTTTTTTTAATTATTTATTTTTAAATTTAAATCCAAGTTAGTTAACATATAGTGCAATAACGATTTCAGGAGTAGAATTTAGTGATTCATCACTTACATACAACACCCAGTGCTCATCTCAACAAGTGCCCTCCTTCCCTCCAGCAACCCTCAGTTTGATCTCTGTACGGTTTGTCCCCCTCACTGTCTTTATATTATTTTTGCTTCCCTTCCCTTCTGTTCTTCTGTTTTGTATCTTAAATTCCACAGATGAGTGCAGTCATACAATATTTGTTAAAAAGTTTAAGTATATCTAAGAAAATACCCGTATCCCTGTCAGAAGCTGGAACCCCACCCCTTGGCTGAGACTGTGTTCTTATTTTACTTATGTTTTGAGTGTTTATTTTTGAGAGAGAGGGAGAGTACACGCGAGTGGGGAAGGGCGGAGAGAGAAGGGAACAGAGGATCCCAAGTGGGCTCTGCGCTGACAGCAGCAAGCCTGATGCCCGTGGGGCTCACACTGACCAACCATGAGGTCATGACCTGAGCCCAAGGTGGACACTTAGCCCACTGAGCCCCCCAGGTCACCCCACGACCGTGTTCTGTGGACGAAAACCACCCACGTGGCTGGTGGCGGAGCAGATCTGAGGTGCCCTGTGGGCTCTGTTCCCCGTCTCCCAGGGCCCTGGAAATGTGGGCAGCGTGTCTCTGCTGTGTCCGCACTCCTTCGGTCCCGGTCAGCCCAGGCCAGTGTTTCTGTGTCTGCGGGACTCCTGGTGGTCGTGGCTGTGGGGTCACAGAGGTCAGAGGTGGCATTTGGAGGGGACAGCCAGCCTCGTGGGGGGTCCTGCTGGGCTCTGCTCCGTTTAAAATAATCACACAAGTCACCAACCACGAAAACTCAAAAACCGTAAAAAAATAGTGACAGGACTTCAGGTTTCTTTTCACACTTGTACCCACGAGGGGTTCACGGTCCCGGCCCCCCAGTGGACAGAGCACTGTCCACTCTTGGCCCCTGCTCCTGTCTATGTTGCCAGCCTGGCCCCCCAGGCACGTGTGTTTGCAGCCCCTGCCACTGTGTGTGTCCCTGAGGTGGACCGTTCCCAGAGCCGGGTGGGAGACGGCCTCTGACTGTGGGCAGGCTGCCCCTCCTCGCCGGGCCTCGTCACCTGTCCTTCTCGGGGTTCTGGCTCTGACGTCTTGTGACGCAGACTAGGGCCCGAAGCCCAGAGGTATGGCTGATGCACTAGGAGGCCCTGGGCAGGTCCCCGCCCCTCTCTGGGACTCCGTTTCCCTCTGTGTCACTGAATGCTCCGTGACAGGCCACGCCTCTCTAATGGCCCTTCTGTTTTTCCTCCCGCGGCCGCCCCTAGACCAAGACGAGTGTCAGATGGGCACTCACGATTGTAGCCTGCGACAGTTCTGTGTGAACACCTTGGGATCCTTCTACTGTGTCAGCCACACGGTGCTCTGTGCCGAGGGCTTTATCCTCAACAGGCACAGGAAGTGCGTGGGTAAGCGAGAGCCCCTGCCTGCCGCCGCTGTCACGGCTCTCTGTGCTGCTCCACGCCACGCCGCCACACCGTGGCCACATGCTAAAGGGCCTGCCCTTTGCATACGAGCTCAGCACCACCGGCGCCCCCTGCTCCGTGCCCTGTGTGTCCCGGTGCCCCGTCCTGCTTGTCTCCTGGACATATGTGCCTGTGAGTCACAAAACTAGCTGATGCGTGACCTGGCAGGGGCGTCACAGTGAGGAGGTCGAAGGTGCGGGCAGCAGGATCGGGTCCGTGGGGTCTGCAGGCTGGGAGGCCTGGGTTTGAAGCGGGAGCCCCTAGTTGCTCTGTGGCCTTCAACAGATATCCTCCCTTCTCCAAGCTTCTGTTTCATCATCTGAAAAAGGAGACATTGACACTCCTTGGGAGATTATATGCCACGTGTATGGCAGAGCCCAGAGCCTGGGTATGGTGAGCGTGTGATGTCTCTGCTGAGATTGTCCTTAGGGGCACCTAGAATCCCCTCCGGAGGAGAAAGGGTGGAGCTGGGGTCTGTCAGACCTAGCACTGTACCCCCACTCAGTGTTCATTTGCTGTGTGACACTGAATAGTGGAGCTCCCTCTCTGAGCCTGGCTCCTTGCCTCTAACGTCGGGGCCAGAGGACTGGGCAAGGGCCACTGCTCTATAATGGCCTTTCCCTCCTGCCTCTTGGTGCACATGTGGGCCAGTGGCTAGGGCTTCAGGTGTGCCCTGCAGAGGAGGGCAGACTTGATGCCCTCCCATGGCTCTGGGGGTCTGACGTTTTCACAGAGGAAACATGATGGTTCTGAACAGAGATAGACCCAAAGTAGCAGGGCCTCAGGGCAGACTGTTGGCAGTGCTCTCAACAGAGGCACAGGCTCAGGTCACTCCACCCGGGGGCATCTGGACACACTTCCCAGAGAAGGTGGCATTTGCAATGGTCTCCAAGGATGGGTGGGACTTGGGAATTGGGAAGGGCATGCAGAGTAGAAGGAACGGCTTGAACAAAAGTGCGGAGGTAGGAACAGTGCAGAGTGCATCCAGGGCACGTGATCAGAGCCCCGTGTGTCTTCTTTGTGCTTGGGGACCATGTCCAGCCTGGACATGTCCTCTTCCTCACCCTCCACCGCTGGGCAGACGGGCCCACGGCGCTGGGCTGAGAGGCGGCTGCAGACATGTTTGCCCCCGGCCCCCCTGGCTGTCGGCACAACATGAACCTTCCTGAACCTGCTTGTCGGTGGCTGGGCGGCTCTTCCCGTCTGGGCCGTGTCTGTGTGTGGGGACGGGGAGGGGGAGGAAGGCGGGTCCTGCCTGGGCCTGCCTCCCCACTCCCAGGGCGCCCCCTGCCATGCCTGGGTGTGCTTGCTCCCCTGCTGGCCTGGAGAGAAGATCTTGCACTAAAAGGGGGCACCGGACAGCCAGAAAACAGATTCTGGGACTAAAAGAGCAAAGGGATATTTCATTCAGCAAAATTTATGAGCTCGCCTTCTCGTTCTTTCATGTCTCCCTCTTTGTTCATTCTGCTCAGATGCATTGGTGTCTCCTGCCCTTCCTCTTTGCTCCACTGATCTGCTCATTTTCCCAGCTGTTAGCACTCATTCTTTCCATCGCTTATTCACACACACATGGGTACCAATGTCTTCTGCCTTTCATCTGTTAGCTCCAGGCACGGTCATTAACCCTGGCTGGTGAGATGGAGATTCACACCTGCATGAAGAGTATGACCTCTGTGGCCAGACTCAGTGGGTTCAAATCCTGGCTCTGCACTTTCATGTTGTAAGACCTTAGATCAGTTAAGCTCTCTGAGCCTGTTTCTTCATCTGTGGAATGAGATAGTAATAGCATCTTCCTGAGTCTCTGTGGAAATCGTGTTAATCTGTGTAAAGAACATCCGAGTATTTGATATCTTTGTTATGATTTAACAAATGTGTTACACTAAGCAGCCTGCATAGGTAGTGAGCCCCCCATCACTGGAGGTGTGTAAGCCACAGTGGCATAGGGTGGAGCCAGGTTCAGAAGACCTATAATGGACGTGCAACTTCTGCTGTTTGTTTTTTTTACCTAGCCCTTTGAGGACCATCTTGGCCCCTGGAAAATAATGTTCCAGATGAGCTGTGCTGCTAGGTGATGAGAAGGTTGGAAAGGACACAGCTCTAGGCTGGGTGCTCTGGGTTCCCTTTTTGCTGCTGCCACGTGCAGGCTGTGTGACTTTGGTCCAGTCCCACCCCTCTGGGAGCCGTTTCCTCATTGGTGAAACTGCATCTGTGAGCCGCCAGACCCCTAGTGAACCTCACTTAGTGTCGGCTGCTGTCATTTATTGCTATGGTTCCTCCCAAGCTACTGGGGCTCTGGGGCCATGGCATTTCTGGGGCTGTGGGCACACATCTCCCCCGTCCATCCATCCTGTGAACCAGAAGTCTTCATCTTGCCCCGTCAAGCCTTCCTTGGGAACCGCTGCCCAAACCCCGCCCCCGTCCCGCCTCCCCACCCCCACCNCAAGCATGCCATTTGGCTCACCTGTGAGGCTGGAGGTTCTCTTCCCCCCACAGCCCCACCACCCCTTCCACCCCGTCTCTAGCATCCTCGTACACTTGGCTCCTGTCACTGTGCCCCAGAAGTGACTCTGACAGTCCAGGGCTCCGAGCCTCTAGCTTTCCGCCCCCCGGCATCTCTCCTCCCTGTCGCATGCCCACGGCAGGCTGGCAGTTCCCTCGAGGGCGGGCGCTGTGGCCGACCCCCCCTTGGCCACCAGGCTCAGAGTAGGTGCTGGCTAATGTGGGCCGAAGGGAGGAGGGCATCCGTGAATGACTGCCCCTCCCCCCAGGGGCAGCGTGGATGCAGCAGGCGCTGGCCTGCCATCCGCCATCCTTAGCATCCGGCCTGGCGCAGTTGCTGGCCAACTCCCTAGTGCTCCCGCCTCCCTTCGCACACCTTGGCGGCTCCTCCCCTTCCCAGTTGCTCATCCCAGCTGGGGTTCTTGGCTTCTTCTGTGTTCCGTCCCCTATGTGGCCTCAGCAGCTGCCCACTGCCCGGTTAGTGTCTCCACTTTGGTGAACTCACATGCGTGCCTGGCTGCCACGTGACACTTGAACTCAGTGTGTCCACAGGGCTCCCGACCTTCCCTGCCAGCCTGGTTCTGGACGCCGCCCCATCCCCAGTGCTGGCACCCCTGCCTGTCTGGCTGCTCAGCCAGAAAGCTCTGCACACCTGTCCGCTCCTCTTTCTTCCTCACGTCTGTCTCATCCATCAGTGAGTCCAGCTGGTTCTACTTTCGCAGCATTTCCAGAACCAGATGGCTTCTCCTGGCCTCCGTGGGTGGTGGTCTGAGCCCTGTCATCCACGCTCCCCCCGGGGCATTCACACCCAGCCAGGGGACCCTNCACCCCCCCCACCCCCTGCCAGTCCTTGAATCTGCCTGGCAGACTCCCTCCTCAGGGCCCTGCATCCATTGTCCCCTCTGCCTGGAATGTCCACTGGGCTCATTCTGTCACCCCTTCAAATGCTTGCTCAAAGGCCCTCTTATCGGAGGATCCCTCTGTGACCTCCCAGCCGCCCCCCACCTCCTCATTTTTTTGGCCCTGCTCTGTTTTCTCCACGGCGCTCATGGCCACCGCCCTCCCAGGGATGTGCTGTCTTGGTCACCGATGGATGTGCTCTGCTTGATAAATCTTTGTTGAATGAATGGATGCACAGACAGGTGGACGCCAGCCACGTGCGAGTCTCTGGGTGGTGAGCACCTGAGGTCTCGAGGACAGGGCTGGCTCCGCCCCTGACGGCCCGCTCTCCCCGCAGACATCAATGAGTGTGTGGCGGACCTGCACACCTGCAGCCGGGGAGAGCATTGCATGAACACCGTGGGCTCCTTCCGCTGCTACAAGGCTCTCACCTGTGAGCCTGGCTATGCGCTCAAGGACGGCGAGTGCACAGGTGAGGAGGGGAGGCGGGATGCCCGCCCCTGCTGCCCCCTGCCTCTGGCCCTCGGCCCTCTCCTGATGAGGGAGACAGGCTGCACAAGCAAGTGGGGGGTGTGGAGGGGGGGCTGACCCTGGGGGTTCACTTAGGTGGGGGTCCAAAGAGGCCCCCTGCGGAGGTGACCTCAGAGGAATCCTGACATGGGGTCACGGGGTTCCAGGCAGAGGGAACAGGAAGTGTGAGGCCTTTCAGGAGAGGGGAGATCTCTGCTTGGTCAAAGAATAGAAAGTCTCAGGGTGGCCTGCAGGCTCAGAGTGTGGAAGGACGGGGGCGGGGTTTGCAGGCCCCCTTAGGGAGGGGGTGGAGTCTGCTTCACACGTGATGGGAAGCAGTTTCTTTTTGTTAACTAAAAATATCCTGAAGAATGTCTCCAAAGAGGTACAATCCACAGAGGTGCAAGATTGTTGCAAACCCTGCAAGCCATGGATGAGGAGTGGCTCAGTCGGGCGTGAGCTCAGGAAGGCGGCTTACCAAGCCCTGAGCTGGGGGGAGGGGTGAGCTCAGTCCCCTCACACACGTGTGCACACACACGGACCCAGGACCAGCACCCCCCACCTTGCGAGGGGCACCACCCCCTGGACGTGTCTCACACCCACTGCCACTCTGGCTTCTCAGGGTGCTGGCTGCCTCCTCCTCAGAGGTGTGGAGGGGCTGCCTCCTCAGGCACTTGGTGGTCCCTGGGTGGGGGCCGTGCCTGGCTCCCACCTGGGTGCCTGGAACCATGTGCCGGGCCTCCCAGAGCCGGGACTGCTGGCACCGAGTGGTAGAGGCCCTGGAAACCACACAGGGCATGGCTAGGGGGAAGGGCAGGTGGTGGGGGCCCAGACAGGTGCACACACGGTCGTCCACCTGGCGCCTGGCAGTCAGCAGAACCGAGTGGGCCGCTGACCGTGTGAGCGGCCCTCCTGTAAGGGTACATCTGCAGAGGAGGCCCAGTGTGCCTGCCCCGGGAAGTGTGGAGCCCAGCCCCGTGCCGCCGAGCTGTCCAACCCTGTGTGTGCCTCAGTCCCCCCTGGTTAGGACGGGGTTTGTCACAGCACCCTCCTGGGGTTGTGAGCTCTAGTAAATCCACCTCAGAGGGCTCAGGACAGTGCTGGGTCCCCAGAGGAGCTCTGTCAGTGCGGTGATGGCACATCAAGGGCACGGTGGGGAGTGTGGACAGGCACCTGCCAGCCCCCAACCCCCAGCCCTGACACCCCGCCTCTGTGTGGCAGACGTGGACGAGTGTGAGCTGGGCAAACACAACTGCCAGCCGGGCTTCACATGTCAGAACACCGAGGGCTCCTTCTACTGCCAGGCGCGGCAGCGCTGCATGGACGGCTTCCTGCAGGACCCCGAGGGCAACTGCGTGGGTGAGCGGGGCCCCGGGACAGGCTCCGGGAGGGGCGCAGGGCCCCCCCGGCTTGCTGCTTGGCCCTCTTCCAGCCTCAGTGTGTCAGTGCCTGGCCCCTGGAGGCACTTGGGAAACGGAACTTACTATCCCCAGCGGTCTGACCTTTGCTGAGTTCCTTGTCTTGTGGCCTCTGCTTATCTGCTTACCCATCTGTGGGGATGAACGTGAATCCGATTCTTTTAACCTAGCTGGCCCCCTGGAATGTTTCTGTACCTTGACCTGATAAAAACACACACGCAGCTGGAACACAGCTGCCACAAAAGTTACTGTCTCCTCTGCATGTGATACTCGCTACAGTTTCCATTTGCAGAGAATGCTAGCGAGGCCTTGCAGCACTCAGGGTGAAGGCCTGCAGCTTGACAGGTGGGACCTAGTGTCCCTGCGTGGGTCTGGGGTCTCACACTCTCCAGCTCCTTCCACCGAGCTGCTGGCCTGCAGCCTCTCTTCCCCCAGGGCTCCTGAGTGCGTCTGGCCCAGCGGCAAGGCACCGGAGCCCCCGTGGGACTGACGGCCTCTTGGCATGGCCAAGGCTGTGCTCAACCTTGTTGGTGGGGGTGGGGGGTGAAACACGCAGAAGGAGACATGGAAGGACAGACCGGTGAGCAAGGCTGGCTGCTGAGTGTGGACAGAAGCTGGGGGTGTGTGAGTGTGCAGCTTCTGTCACACACCTTTCTCGTGAGGGTGGCATGGGGGACAGACGTCTTCATCTCCCGGGGAAGACACTTAGGGACATGGGAAGCTTTGGCTCTACCTGAAGCCTTTCTCAAGACTTTTAGAGGGTCTCTCTAAGCCAGTCTGGGAGCTGGAGCTGTTTCTGGGGCTCCCCCTTTAGGGCTTCTCGCTGTGTGATCCTCGCAATGCCGTGGGGTCACTGCAGGGTCATGGGCATGAGAAGGTCCGTGCGGTCTGCCCTGGGATACCCAGCAAGGGTCAGGGCAGGGTGGGGAGGGGTCTGTTCCATTGCTGACAGTTTCTCAGTGATTCATTCGTTGACAACATTTTCAGAGCACCTGCTATGTGCCTCCTTCTAGGTGTTAGGGAGTTCTAGCACTTTTTCTTAAGTCCATTTTATTTTGAGAGAGAGAGAATGAGCAGGGTCAGGGTGGGGGTGGGAGAGAGAGAGAATGAGAATCCCAAGCAGGCTCCATGCTCGGCAGGAAGCCTGACACAGGGCTCGATCCTACAACCTGCAAGATCATGACCTGAACCGACATCAAGAGTTGGACCCTTGGGGCTCCTGGGTGGCTCAGTTGGTTAAGCATCCAACTTCGGCTCAGGTCATGATCTCATGGTTCATGGGTTCAAGCCCCGTATCGGGCTCTGTGCTGACAGCTAGCTCAGAGCCTGGAGCCTGTCTTCAGATTCTGTGACTCCTTCTTTCTCTGACCCTCCCCGCTTATGCTGTCTCTCTATCTCAAAAATAAATAAAACATTAAAAAAATTAAAAAAAAAAAAGTTGAACCCTTAAACTGACTGACCCACCCAGGCACCCCAGGGAGTCAGATGCTTAACTGACTGGGCGCCCCAGGTGCCCCAGGGAGTTCTAGCACTTTAATGAGACATTTCAGAGCAGGAGGGAATGAATAGGCAAACATAGTTATAGAAGTGGCAGCTATTCAAAGGTACTTTGATAAATAATAAAGCAAGTAGAGAATACAGTCTTACAAAGGGGGGCAGGCTCACCTACCTAGAATGGGTGGAGGTGGCATTGGGAAAGGGCCTGAGGAAGAGAGGAAGCCAGCCATGAAAATATCTGAGGGCAGTGCTGGCCAGAGAAGGGGGGACAGCATGTGCCAAGGCCCTGTGGTGGCCTGGGGCATCATGGGATGATGAGGAAATAGGCTGGGGCAATAGATGGACGATGAGCTTGACAGTTTGGCAGGAAAATGCAGAGCAGGGGCATGATCTAACTGTAGGTAGCCTGGGGCTCAGCTCTAAGCTGTAGTGGGGGGGCCTCTGCCTTCAGCTGCCTCATCAGGGCAGCCGTGAGAAGAATGTAGGAAGGGCTCCTTCTTGGAGGAGAGGGCCCTAGGGTCCTAAGACCCAGGACAGGGAGAGTGTGACCCTGCAGGCCTGTCCAGGGCTGGCCTGGAGCCCCACACCGGCCACCTCCCTGTGTGTGCCAGGCCCCTCGTCACCTGTGTCACTTCCGCAGACATCAACGAGTGTACCTCGCTGTCTGAGCCCTGTCGGCCAGGCTTTAGCTGCATCAACACTGTGGGCTCCTACACGTGCCAGAGGAACCCGCTGCTCTGCGGCCGTGGCTACCACGCCAGCCAGGACGGGACCAAGTGTGTGGGTACGGCGCTGCCTCCCTTCCCGCCTCCCTTCCAGCCCGGGGCTCTGTGGGCTCCTGGGCCTGTGGGAGGCCCTTGCGGAGGGAGAGCTGGGGCCTCAGGACACTCTCCTCGCCTCCCTCCGGCAGACGTGAACGAGTGTGAGACCGGCGTGCACCAGTGTGGTGAGGGGCAGGTGTGTCACAACCTCCCCGGCTCCTACCGCTGTGACTGCAAAGTTGGCTTCCAGCGGGACGCCTTCGGCCGGGCCTGCGTGGGTAGGTGGGCCCTGGTGGCCGGGTCCCCTGTGTGCTGTGCACCTGGCCTGGCCAGCCCGCAGGCCTCTCCCTCCCGCCTCCCTCCTGCTGGGCGCCCCGGCTTGACTGCTGATGCTGCCCGCTCGCTCGTCTTTGGTCCCTGGCACCCTCCTTCCCTGCCCCTCGCTGTGTCCGTCCTTCCCTCTGTCTCTGCCTCCGTCCAGCACCCCCGCTGCCCTTCTCCTCTGCCCTGGTCTTTTCGCGGCTCCTGTTCCCTGTCCAGGTCCCTGGCCTCACCCAGCCCCCTCTTCTCCCCGGGGGTGGAGGCAGCTGGCCCCCGGGCCACCCCGTTGGCGCTGCAGGCCGCCCACCCTGTGCCGCTCGCCCGCAGATGTGAACGAGTGCTGGAGCTCGCCGGGCCGCCTGTGCCAGCACACGTGTGAGAACACCCTGGGCTCCTACCGCTGCTCCTGCGCCTCTGGCTTCGTGCTGGCTGCCGACGGCAAGCGCTGCGAAGGTGCCACTGGCCCCGCCCTCCGACCCCCACCCCTGACCCCATGCAGATGGTACCCACTGTGGAAAGCCACCCTGCCCGGCCCCTGGCCTCACGCAGTCGCCGGCCCATCCCTACCTCGTGCCACTCCCCAACTTCTGCAAACGCTCCCCGGCCTCAGCTGGTCCGGCTGTTTGCTCCCTCCCGGAGGCCATCTCAGACCCGAGGGGCTGGGTTTCCGAGGCGTCTGTACCCCGGATAGGAGCTCCTTTCAGACACGGACGGCAGCCCAGCCTCCGCCCTCCATGGGCTCTGTTCCTGGTCACGATTGCACAGCCTGGGAGTCCAGGCAGGGGACGGAAGTGAGTGCAGCCTAAGGGAGGGTTGTTGGCCACCTGGAGAGCCCAGTGGCCACCGAATAGCAGTAGCCACATGTCACCTGTAGAGACGCCGCCCAGCAGTGCCCATCCAGGGTGGCCCGATCCTCCTGGTTTTCCAGAGGCTGGAAGTTTAGATGTCTGTGTAAAATCTGCTGAGATTTTACGTGTTACAATGGATTTAAACTTTTAAAAGACACACTGTGAGTTAAGCCAAGCATGTGAATGGACTGGACCCTACCCGCGGGGCTGGCATCTGAGGCCAAGTTCTCACACATGTGAGATGGGGCCACGGCTAATGGTGGGAGTGACGTGTGAGGGACTGTCACCCTGTTCCTATGTCTGTTTGTGGCGTGGTCAGGTCAGGCAGGACTGGTAAGGAGGGAGGTCCCGAGATGGCCCGGTGGAGGGGTGAGGGGGTAGGCGAGGGAAGAGGGAGGCCCTGAGGCAGCATGGTGGAGGGGTGAGGGAGGGAGTGGGTGAAGGAAGGAGGGAGGTCCCGGGCTGGCTTCCTTGCCATCCCTTGATGGCACCAGGCACACTCTTACCCCAGGGCCTTTGCTTGTGCTGTGCCTTCTACCTGGAACGTTTCCCCGAGGTGCCCACGTGACTGCAAAGCGTGAGCCCTCCCAGACACACTCCCTGTCCCTCCCCTTGCCCCACAGCACTTGCACCTTTGGACACACTAGTTATTTTACTCCTTTAGTGAGTTTCTCCCCCTTCTTTACCAACACGCATGCTAACATATGCTCCACAAAGTGGAGATTTTGTCTGTCTTGTTCACGGCTCAGTCCCCAAATTCAGCACAGACCCTGGCATGTTGTAAGAGCCCAGCGGTTCCTGGTTGGGTGAGTGAAAGCCAAGTCCCTGCTTCAAGGAGCTCAGAGTCCAGCACATGTTCAGTCCGAGCCTTGAATTGACCTTTCATTCATTCTCTCCGACATTGTTTGGCCCATATGCCCCCATGTGCACTCTTACTCTTCCCCCCCCACCCCCAGCCCCATGCAGTGCCAGGCCTGGGGATCAGGACAGGCAGGTGAGGCCCCAGCTCTCTAGGGGAGAGCACGTAGGTGATGTTTCCCAGAGTCATCTCTACCAGGTGCTATGGACTCTCAGTAGGGCAGCATCTAGCTCCCCACCGGGGAGATCTGAACCCCATCTGTAGCCACCGCCTCCTCTAGCCAGCAGGCTGAGCCTCCACCAGCAAGCCCCAGCCCTGCCCCTGCCTCAGCTGCAAGCCCCAGGTGGGCTCCCTGCCCTTTCCCAGGTCTTTCATTCCCTGCTGGCCCCCAAGACAGGCCGGAGTTAATGATGTCCCAGGTTAAGGCTCTAGGTGAGCTGGGCCCTCAGGCCCTCACTGCTGGGCTGGGAGGACTCTGCCTTGACTGCAGGCCGGTCCCCCTGCAGATGTGAATGAGTGTGAGACCCAGCGCTGCAGCCAGGAGTGCACCAACATCTATGGCTCCTACCAGTGCTACTGTCGCCAGGGCTACCAGCTGGCTGAGGACGGGCACACCTGCACAGGTACTCTCCTCTGCCCAGGGGCGCCCCTACTGAGAGGTACTCCCCCCATGTGTGCTCCCAGAGACCCCTTGCCAGGTTGGGACCACACAGGACACACAAAGGCTTTAGCTTCATATTAGAGTGGGATTCCAAGCCCTGTGATCTGCTTGGCTGTGTGACCCGGGGTGAGGGCTTCCTACCCCTGACCTTAGGCACCTCCTCTGTAATGCAGCAATGATGGTTCTGGCCTCGATGATGTGACGCATGAGGTTAAGTACCTCGTCCAGGCCGGTGTCTGGTAACTTCTTGGCCCTGCACTGATAGTAGCAATTATGGGGCAGCACCCGGGAATGAGCACTGGAATGGGAGTCCTGTTTTGCGGTGTGGGTTTTGGTAACTCTTTCCCCCTCCCCGAGCCCTGTTGTTTTCATTGGTAAAAAATTGGAGCCCTAGGCTCCAGGGCTGTGGCCGGACCCCGCAGGTACAGGGGGTTCACGGGGACTGAACTTCTCTGACAGACATTGATGAGTGTGCTCAGGGTGCCGGCATCCTCTGTACCTTCCGCTGTGTCAACGTGCCAGGGAGCTACCAGTGTGCATGCCCAGAGCGGGGCTACACCATGACGGCCAACGGGAGGTCCTGCAAGGGTAAGTGAGGGGCCAGGCACAGGAAGCCTTGCTCAGCTTGCTGTTCAGTTGGAGCCCTGACGCCTAGTGCACAAACAGGGAGTGGCCGATTCCACTGGTGGCCACATTACCTGAGGTCTGTGCCTGGGATGAGGAAGGAGACAGTCTGTCTTCTGTTCCATCCACCTCAGGCTAGGCTTCCAGGCTTGGGCTCAGCTCTGGGCCCTCTCCTGGGAGGGGGACCGGGATTGTGAGCGGTGGTCCTGAAAGGTAGGCAAGGGACCTGAAGGGTAGCCTCAGGGGTTGTAGTGTCCATCCCCAGACAGCTGCATCTTCTAAGCTTGCAGACAGACACGGGCCTGAGCTGTGCAGATAGCGTGCACCCCACATAGTATGATGTTAGCTACGGTCATGCTGAGAATCAGCTTGAATTCTGCCTTTGTTTCTAGTGTACGTAAAGCCCGAATCAGCATCCCACGCGGTAAGGGCTAGCTTTTAGCAATGCTCGTAGTCTTGCCGCTGAGTTTGTCCCCCGTTCCTGCCCATCCGAGCTGTGGATGGCGCTTTGCTGTCTCAGGTGAGGCTGCAGTGATACCCCCTGGGTATATGGCCTTGTCTCGCTCTCCCTTTGACCTGACCTCTCCAAGTGAGGCTCTGGGGTCCAGGGCCCCGCACACACAAGGGGCCTGGCAGCACTGAGGGGCGAGGACCCCGGGGTCACAGGAAGTCCTGTGGCAGCTCCCTGTGAGCATGCGGAGGGCCAGGCTGCGTGGTGCTGACCCTTGGCGCTCATCTCTCCTCTTAGGCATCTCCATCAGCACCGGGTTGGTGGGCAGCATGAAGCAGCTCCCTCCTGCTTCCTGTCTCACCCCTGCCCAAGCTCTGGGTCACAGTTGTGGGCGGCCCAAGCATAGCTGGGGCCGAAGGAGCAGGAGGCCCTCCCTTCACGTGGACTCAGTTAATGAGCCGTCAGGACAACAACCACCCCTCCTGGTCCCACTGGCTTTTCTCCCACTCGCCTTTGTGCCACCCTGGGAAATTGGGATCACAACCCAGTTTGTGTAGGAGGGAAGGGAAGGCGGCTTGGAGAGGTGAATGAGCGTCAGCTGATCTGTCACCACGGACGGTGGTGGCCAACATTGTGGAGTGTGGGCCGGGTTGGGGGCTTGAGCCCTGGCTCTGTCGTACTGCAGCTGCATAGCCCTGAGCACGTGTGAGGGTGGGGGGCGACTCGGTTCCTGGCTGGTGGGGCTGTGAGGACAGGTGAGTGAGCGCAGAGGGCCTCACGCATTGGACGGACATCAGGTGGTAGACTCGGGATGTGGCTCAGCCGCCGCTGTTACAGCTGCCCCACCGTGGTGGCTGCTATTGTGAGGAGTAGGCGCAGCATCGCAGCTGGACCCCCACTTCCAGCCCCAGCTGCCTGCTGACTGCTGTGTGGCCTTGAGCAAGGCTGCGCCCCTCTCTGAGCCTCGGCTCCCGCCTGTGTCTGGGGAGCCCCACGCCCCTCACCCCACAGGCCTGGCGTGAGGATTAAGTGAGGAGAAATCTCTAAACTGGGTCAGTGTGGAGGATTGGAGAGAGAGCCCAGAGCCTCCCAGCAAAGCTCCTGATGGGCTTTGCCCCCTCACCCCTGGGACAGCCCCTGGGGCCCCTGGGGGCCACTGTCTGAGCTGAGCAGCTGATCTTCACAGAAGGGGTCTCTGGATCCCATTAATTTTATCCTACTTGACGAACAGGTTGCCTATGCACACACACACGCGCGCGCGCACACACACACGTGCACTCCCCCCATGAGTGCGTCTCTGAGCTGTCAGATGTTTATCCATACATTTCTGCATATGTGTGTGCGTGTGTATGTGTATTTCAGCATCCTGAAAGGGCCCTCCCTGTGTGTGTGTGTGTGTGTCTGTGATTCTGTGTAGGTTGACTGAGCACGTGGCGTGCTTGGCCGCGTGCCTGTTGGTGTGAGTGTGCACAGGGAGCGTGATCATGTCTGCAGTTTGTGGGGGGCTTTCTAGCTGTGCCTCTTAGAGCCTGTGTTTACCAGGGATGGGTCCCACACTTCCATCCAGCAGTATGTGCAGAGCACCCACTCCGTGCCAGGCACTCTGCTGGGTGCTGAGGCCACCACAGGAGCAAGAAGGACACGCACCCTGGCTTCTAGCTCACACTGAGGAGGGGGCTGGACGCAGGACACACAAAGTAGTGTGTGTTTCAGAGCAGGACAGAAGTAGGAGAATGAAATGGGGGTGGGGGCTGCTACAGGGTGGGCAGGGAGGGTGTCCTGCAGGAGGCGACCCTGAGTCAAGACCCGAGAGATGATAAGGAGCCAGCCATGGGAAGATGTGGGGAAACCGTTCCAGTAGCGGGAAGCACATGTACAAAGTCCCTGAGGCGGCATCGGGGTCAGGGTGTTGAGCACCCCAGACAGGTCCCACAGGGATGCAGCCCAGGGGGAAGGAGAGATGCTCAGACAGAGAAGGGCCTGAGGGGCCCTGTGGTGTTGATGAAGGGATGAAGTCTTTATTCTGGGGGCAGGGGAAGCCCTCAGGGGACACAGAGCCTGATCAGAGCAGGGTCCTCGGCTGCTAGGTGGGTGCATGTGGCGTAGGGCAGCCTGGGAGCTGTGTTCTTACAGTGGAGACCCAGGCCTCCAGCGTGGGGGTGCTGGTGTGACTCCTGCCCCCAGCTGGGGGCCGCCTCCCTCACCCTCACCTCCCCACCCCGCAGACCTGGACGAGTGTGCGCTGGGCACCCACAATTGCTCTGAGGCTGAGACCTGCTACAACATCAGGGGCGGCTTCCGCTGCCTGCGCTTCGAGTGCCCCCCGAACTACGTGCGCGTCTCCGAAACGTGAGTGCCCCCCCAGCCTCGGTCCTGGGCCCCCCCAGCACCCATCTCCAGCTGCCCAGGGGAGAGGCCTCCCCCGCTGCTGCTCCCGACCACACAAGTCACAAGTAGAAGCACCTTGCAGAAAGCTCAGGGTGTAGGGAGCGAAGGGGAGAAAATTCGGAGAGTCTCCACTCCTGCACACACACATATGCACACACGCATGCACACACACGCACACGCACTGGTGAGTTGCTGCCGTGTGACGCGGTATCCCAGCGCTGAGCCCCTTTACAGAGGTTATTGTCTCAGCGGTTTGGAGGGTCAGGAAGCTGGGAGCAGCTCTGGGGACTTCCAGCTCAAAGTCCCCTGGAGTCTGTCATCAGAAGGCTTGACTGGGCCTGCGGGACCCTGCTGCTCACTCACCTGGCTCTGGGCAGCAGGCTCCTCCCCGTGTGGGCCTCTCTGCGAGGCTGCTTGTGACGTGGCCTTCCCCCGGCACCGGTCATCAGGAGAGCATGTGACAGTCCTTTGTAACCTAATCTCATCTAATGTGAGAAGTGACATACCGTCCCTTCTGCCACTGGCCACACAGTCCACCATGCAGGAGGTGTGACCACCAGGAGGTGGGACCATCTTACAGATGGGTGACCACAGTTCTTGTTGATAACTGCTTGGCATTTTGTAGCACTTCCTGTCCCTTCCTTCCTTCCTTCCTCCCTCCTTCCCTTCCTCCCTTCCTTCCTTCCTTATTTTTGGCAGAGAAACAGAGACAGAGTACAAGCAGGGGAGGGGCAGAGAGAGAGGGAGACACAGAATCCAAAGCAGGTTCCAGGCTCTGACAGAGCTGGACTCGGGGCTTGACTTGTAAGTTGTGAGATCGTGAGGGCGCCTGGGTGGCTTAGTCGGTTGGGCGTCCGACTTCAGCTCAGGTCGTGATCTCACGGTTCGTGGGTTCGAGCCCTGCGTCGGGCTCTGTGCTGACAGCTAGCTCAGAGCCTGGAGCCTGTTTCAGATTCTGCGTCTCCCTCTCTATCTGACCCTCCCTGCTCATGTTGTCCTTCTCTCTTTCTCAGAAATAAAAAAAACATTTTAAAAAAAATTGTGAGATCATGACCTGAGCTGAGTTTGGATGACTGTTCTTTCTTTACTAAACATACATTTTCATAAAGTGCTTTGTTTTCCCTATAATTCAGTTGTTTCCCACTTTATTTTACTTTGTAAGGTATTTTCCAGATGTATGTTTTTAGAATTGCAAATTTGACACATGCTTTTAAAATGTTTCAACAACAGGGACGCCTGGGGGACTCAGTCAGTTGAGTGTCCAACTTCGGCTCAGGTCATGATCTTACGGTCTGTGATGCAAGTCCGCTCAGAGCCCACTTCAGAGCCTCTCTCCCTCTCTCTCTCCCCCTCCCCTGCTCGTGCGCTCTCTCTCCCTCTCTCAAAAATGAATAAACATTAAGAAAAGTATTTCAGCAACAGAAGTGCTCTCCCGTCGGTGCGTGCAGCACGCCACAAGCAGGGTGTCCCAGCATAGATGCATCCGTGATTCCCCGCTGTCCTGCTGGCAGTTTGCCGTTTTCCCCGTTACAGGCACCCTAACGACCACGTGCGTGCTTTTTGGGACATTCAGGGGGGTGTGGTTGAAGCAACCTGGAAGGGTAGCCTCCCTTCTGCTTATCTTAGCGGCCCCTTCTGGAACTCGGGGATGAGAGCAGCGGCACCTGGTGGCAGGTGCGAGTATGGGGTGAGGAAAGGCAAGCTGTGCTTTGTGGCCTCAGTGCCCCTGTGACTGGTGACGTGGTGGTTGTTATGGCGCCGGTGTAGCTGTGTGCATCGGTTCACTAGTCCGGGAACTCTGCTGGGAGGACCCTCTGGGCCCTAGAACCTGAGCAGTGTCCCTGTGGGAAGCAGTGAGCTTGTAGATGGTGATTTAGTAGCTCCGAGAGCCAAGAAGAGACAGACAGGTGCTGTGCTTAGAAATGGAGGCCCCCGTGGGATTTGGTGGAGGCTGTCTTCCCATCGTCACTGCTGTGTAGCAGGGCTGAGCCTCCAGGCTTCCTCAGGAGTGGGTGACTTGGAGCCCCACGTGAGCCGTCAGCCCTGGTCCTCAGCTTCCCCTGGAGAAGGGCAGGCCGTTCTGAGTCAGGAAAGGAAATGGCTCCAATGGAGAGTCAGTTGCGCAAGAAAAGGAATTTGGAAGATGATGGACATAAGCAAAACGCTGTGCCCAGGGAGTCTGTGCAAATGGGAAGTGTGCGAGTTCAAACAAGATGGAAGAAGGCAGGTAAGAATGAAGGGAGAGAGGAAGAAGGCAAGGTGGGCATGCCGATGAAGAAGGGCAGCTAACACCGTGCCAGGCTGTCTGCAAAGCCCTGCATGTTTATTAACTCATGCTAGCCAGCTGGCAAGATCACAGGCTATTAGCCCATCTTACAGATGAGGAAACTGAGGGCCAGAAAGGTAAGATAACTTGGTAGAGCTGGGGCCGGCCAGCAGGCCCTCAAGCCTGGACGTCAGGGGTGGGAGCATGTGGATACACCTGAGTCCCCGGGCCTGCTGACCCAGCCCCCGTGCCCCCCACAGGAAGTGTGAGCGCACCACGTGCCATGACTTCATGGAGTGCCAGAACTCCCCGGCGCGCATCACCTACTACCAGCTCAACTTCCAGACAGGCCTGCTGGTGCCGGCGCACATCTTCCGCATCAGCCCGGTGCCCGTCTTCGCGGGTGACACCATCTCCCTGACCATCACCAAGGGCAATGAGGAGGGCTACTTTGGCACACGCCCACTCAACGCCTACACTGGTGTGGTCTACCTGCAGCGCTTGGTGCGCGAGCCCCGGGACTTCGCCCTGGACGTGGAGATGAAGCTTTGGCGTCAGGGCTCCGTTACCACCTTCCTGGCCAAGATGCACATCTTCTTTACCACCTTTGCCCTGTGAGGTACCCGCCCGAGTGCCCTGCAGTGGCCACGGAGCCTGGGGTCTCCTGCCGTGTCCCTGCACTGGCCTCCGTGGCCCTGCGGTGCGCACCTCTCCATGGTTACTGAACACGGCGTGTGTGGGGCCGGGTTGTGGTGGCGGTTTTTACTATAACTCTGTAAATTAACTTAATGTTGCTGACTCGCTTCCTCCTGGATTCCTGGGGCTGCTCCTGGGCCCCACCCCGTGCAAGGGAGTGTGGCGACAGGAGGCGTGCGGAAGCTTTGAGGGCAGTTCAAGGGGCTGTAGGTGCTCTGTGGCTGGAGTTGGGGGCGGAGGCTGAAGAGTGACTGAAGGTGAAACACGGCGGCTGTGACGGGGTGTCTGGACTTCACCGGGTGACCTGTCCCCCAAAGTTGATATTTCTGTTCCACTGTGATTTGCTCTTTACCTTAAAAAAAAAACAACAACCCATGTTAAGTGTTTTTGTTGGATTGTAGTATGCACACATGGCAAAAAATATATTCAGACAGTAACAGAGGGTTATAAAATAAAAAAGTGAAAAAAGACGAGCCTTTACTTGTTTTGTGAAGTGTTTGTGTTTGCCGATGGCATCTGCGTGTCTCGGGCTCCCAGCCTGAGCCACGCGTCTGTTGGTCGGAGCCTCCCTCGAGGTTTTACTTGGGGGCCTAGCCCCGAACCAGGAGCTCCCGGGGGTGAGGGGATCGCAGTGTAAACACATGCTCACTTTGGGGTCCTTTCTTCTCCTTTTCCGCCTCCTCCTTCCCCATGTGTGGACCTCCGCTGGATTGTTACTCTGCGTACCTGCAGACGCTCAAGAACCCGTCGGGGCCATGGGGGCCTGCAAACATCCAGTCACACAGAGGGCTTGCACAGGAGCCCCAAAGATGAGAGGATTCATCTTTTTTCTCCCGGGTGGGTTTCTGGGGATTTGGGCAAAGGCAGAGGGCTGGGAAGGGAAGGGCCTGGCCCAAGGCCACACGGGCGTCTGGGCCCAGGTCAGAGCCCTCCCCCCCTTTTGCCGCTCCCCTTGGCTCTTTCTCTAAGCCAGTGGATTTCAGATTTGGGGAGCGTGTGACTCCAGGGGCCTTGAATGCTTGAATGAAACGCGCTGGGTGGCGGGTGGCATTTACTCTGCAGAACACAAGGGACAGTACCCCAGTGCTCTACACCTGGCAGGGGAGGGAAGGCTGTCTGTCATGAAACAGCTGGGCACGCGTCTCTGTGTGCGTGTGTGTGCACACACGTGTGTGCCGCACAGCGCCAGCCACACTGCCATCTGGGAACCTGCACCGCGCAGCTGGATGTTCTCATTCTTCCAGACAACCTCCCAGGCCACATTTTGAGGTACAATCTTCCAATTTAAGATGCGGCGATTATTTAAAACTTGTTAAGGGCAGGCACGAGGCGGCCTTGGAGGTTGTTGCTGTAAGCCTCCTTACACATCCGTGATCATCCCCATGGAGGGTCACGCAACAGGGAGGCTCACCAGAGCCGTTGGAGTTCAGGGCGTGTGAGGTCCCTGGCATAAGGCGGAGGCACCAGTGATAGTGATTTCACCCGCAGCGGCGGGTGCGACGGTGCATACATCTGAAAACTGTGAGGGAGCCATGCTCGTAAAGGCAGCGGAACTGGCTGGCTACTGCCAGATTGTACTGGCCTGCAGAGAGAGGGGCAAGGAGATGTGGGGTGCTAACTGGTAATGGCTGAGGGCGAGGCGGAGCCCTGCAAAGGCGGCTTGCATCTGCCGGGGAAGGACAGGCACACCTGAGTGGCGGGCTGCAGACCTGGTTGGTTGTGGGAGTCGTGGAGCCCCATGGGCATTTGCTGCTCAGCCGAGATCAGTCACGGGAACCTAAGGGCCCCAGGGTGAGACATCCAAGGCCCTGAAAATGGAGGGAAGCATCTGGGTGCTTGACTCTCTAGAGATGCAGAGGGGGCTGGCCGCTACTCGGCAAGTCAGCCTGTGCCCGCTCGGGAGCTGCCCTCACCTCTCCCGGCTGCCAGGCCAATAGCTGGGGTTAAATCCCAGCATCACTGGGTGGGAGATGTGCTGGGCTTAATGGAGAAGGAGACGGACTGCACACCCGAGAGCTGTAAACACTGTCCGGCAGGTGATGACCAGAGAGCCCCTCTGAGATGGATTTTGAGGGTGCTTGGCCAGCAGAGCCAGAATGAAAGGCTGGAACAAGCAGGACTTCACCGACTTCGGGGCACTTTGTTTGGGGATGGGGGAATTGACACCTGGGCGAGGAACCCAGGTCTCTCTCTGCAGCCTGGACAAAACTGATGGCTGATTCTGAGTGGTCACAGAAGCTGGGTTTTGAGTGGGGCCGGAGCAGGAAAGGGGTCTGCAGCGCATCCAGAGAGAGCAAGCCGCCTTCCCACTTGGGCCAGATGTGTTCATCTGGGCACTAGAGGAGACCACACAGCTGACCACAGGGACCCAGGGGTGAGCCTGAGCAGGACCAGAGGCTTCCCGAGCAGTGGTTCAGACCCTCCATGCCACCCGTGCTCCAGGCCTGTTCCCTTTGCCATGTGGCGGTTTGTCTACAACTGGCTGGAAGAGGAAGAAAATGCCAGAGCTTGGTTCTAGGAATGGTCAGCTCAGTATGAGTGCAAATTGGAAATGGACGCACCTGCATAACGGCCGCATCCAGACACATCCTTGGAAGACAGTGGACAGGGAGCGTCTTCCCAGTGGGTGGTGCTGTGGGCAGTGTCCCAGCCAGCCACTTTGTGTGGAAGGAGAAGGTGAGGTGAGATTGTATGGGTGGTGGCCATCGGCGGGCTATCTGGCTGAGGTCTGGACACAGGATGGCGGGGTGACTGGGGACAAGAGTTCTGGGCAGAGGCCTGCGGGTAGAGACATGGGAGTGGGCACAGGTGTGAAGACGTTTGTGTGACACGTTAATGCCAACCACTAAGCATCTACCGGGGAAGCATGGTGGCCGGCCAAGGGAACAGAATGGTTCATCTGGGTGATGTTAGCCAGTCTTCACGACAGGCCACCCCAGCGGGACACACAACAGAGGTCATGTGCCTCTGAATGCAGCAGGGACGAACACTGAGCCCCCGTCTGTCTCTCTTCTTCAAGGAGACAGCTTGGTAGCCAGGGGACTCCTTTGGCCTCCTTCCGTTCCAGAACAGATGGCCGCTCAGCAAGAAGCACAGTCTGAGGGCCCACAGAGCATGTGGCTCTCCACCGCGCAGGGGAAGAGCTGAGACACCGGCCCACGACCGCGGGACCCATGGGTCACACGCGTGCCGCGTGCCTCGGACGCCACCAGCCTCACAGAGCGTGGGAATGGCGTTCTGAAGGTGCAGGTGGAGTTCCAGCTGGAGGGAAGGGTGCTAAAACGACGGGGGGCAGCCTTTAGGGTGTGGCGCGTCAAATTGGAGACCCCCTCTGACCCTGTGTCCCGAGGGAAGGACCTGGGATCCAAGCCTGCCACTCACTGGGTCTGTCTTCCTGTCCTTGCCGCTCGGGACTCCCTAGGATTGGAGGTCCTGGTCCCTAGAGGAGAGCACACTTTTCCCAGGGGCAATGGCAAAGGTCCCATCAGCCTACCTGTGACAGCCACTGTCCAGGCGGTTTGGTCACCTCATATGCCCGGGACGAGTAGGTGAGGACTGATGGGGTCACTGAGCCTGGTCAGCAGAGGGGGCGGGGCTGCTCGGACACAGCGGGGACAGTGACACAGTAGTGAGGAGCCCCGGCTACATCAGGAGTTCTTGCGCTGCTGGGTGTGTAAACAGGCACAGGCAGCAACCCCAGACCGCGACGGGCATGATGGTCAAGGTGTGAAATTGCAAGGTGTTGTGGGACGGGGTTTGGGTCAAACCACCAGGTCAGCCCCCAGCTCCTGAAAATGGTGTGCGGGGACTTTTTTGATGGCAGAGGAGGGAGAAAACGATTATCAGCAGTCCCCTCTGGGTCACCTCTGGACCCTCGGCGGAGAGGGAAAGTGCCACCTTGCAGACCTCCAAGTATGGGGGCTTAAGTGAGCCAAGACCTCAGCTGCCATGCTTTTTTTTTTTTTTAATGTTTACTTATTTTTGAGAGAGAGAGGGAGAATAAGTGGGGGAGGGGCAAGAGAGAGAGGGAGACACAGAATCGGAAGCAGGCTCCAGGCTCTGAACTGTCGGCACAGAACCCGATGCGGGGCTTGAACCCACAAACCGTGATTCGAAGTTGGACACTCACCAGACTGAGCCACCCAGATGCTCAAGCTTTGCAAGCTGTTACCATGTTGCAAGAACACACACTTCCCAAGGGGTGCTCCCAGCTAGGGGCTGGGCTTTGCAGGGTACTGAGGCAGGTGCCTGCCTAGCAGACACAGCTCTCTGATGGACGGCTGACTGTGGACAGAGGACCCCCAACAGTTCTGCTCAGCTTCTTTAGACTGACGGCGGCGTCGGGAATGCTCCCGCTCAGTGCTTCTCTCTCCCCTCTCCCTCCCCCGGGGTTTTGCCCAGACCTCTCCCCAGTCTCTCTCCCAGGCACTTCCCCTAACAAAGGCTTGGCACATTTAATCCAGTCTTGGTGTAAGTTTGAGAGCTGAATTCATGCACACACACAGATGGAAGGTGCTGATGATGTGAAAGTTACCCTGTGATGTCATCCCTTTTGCAAACCGATCCGAGCAAAAAGGTTCAAGGGACCAGGGGAGAGAGGGGAGAGAGACACTAGTTTACTGGGGGGACGGGGGGGACTGAGGAGCTGGATTATGTGAGTCTATGAACCCCTTTCTGCATACGCTGGTTTAGGTTGGGGTTTCTCTCGTTCGCCACTCAGCAGCCTATGTGGAGAAGGGGACCAGAAGTGCGGTGTTAGAAAGGGGAAGCCCTAAACGTGGAGCTGGCCGAGTGATGGGGAGAGGTGGGGCGCCCCTGCTGTGGCCCAGAAGATGGTACTTCTTGCTGTCTGGTGGTGGAGAATGCACCATATCATTCAAGGTCTTAGAAGGAAAACTAAGGAGGTCAGATAGCATTGGCCACTCTTTCTGCTGTCCTTGCGATCCCACAGCAAGAGACAAGCTGAACTTGAAGTTGATCTCATGAGAAAGCGTCCAAGGGTACGAACGCGATGGGGATTCTTGGACTGTTATCTGCCTCTTTCTACCGTGGACATTGGGTATGTAGGGTGACTTAGCACGAGGAGTAACACCCACATTACTGCCACCAGAGAGCTGAGGCTTAGACCCCGCGAGGCTTGGCTTTGCTGCTTTTGATTGATGTGTGAGCATGTTTGGGAGTTCACAGTGGGAGGGAGGTGCCTCTGGAAGGTGGAAGGCCAAAGGAGTGGACTTTTCAGGGCATCTGCATCTGCCCATGCAGCACCAGACCCTGGCATTGAGCACAGGGCCTCCCTTTTTGTTTGGGACCCCCGGCCCACACCTTGGGGTCCATCCATGCTCAGCCTTGGCCAATGAGCACCCATGTTCCTGCTACCGTGATCGGTTCCTGGGTGGGCCCCCAGGTTGCTGCAGGTGAAAAGCTGAAGCAGGAGCCCACAGCCCCGATGGGAGATGGGAGCGCCTGAGCCCAGAGCCCCACCCGGCCTGCATCACAGCAGCCTTTGGATTTCCCTGTCGTTACTCTTGTTCTGTGTCAGCTAGTCTGGTTGAGTTGTCTGTCCAGTGCAACAGGAAAATCCAGCAAGATGCAGTAAAGAGTGGGGAAGGGTATGCCAGGCAAAGGGAACAGCATGTGCAAAGCTCCCGAGATGGGCACAAAGGCTGACCTGCCTGAGACCTGGTGAGCAGCACAGGGAACGACTGGAGGATGGATAGGGAGGCCTTGGCTGGGGCAGGGGTGTTGCTGAAGCCCTGCAGGGTGTGGACAGGGCCAGTTTTGTGTTGTACAGCATCCCTCTGGCTGCGGTCTGGAGAATGGATTACAGGCCTGAGGGCGGCTCCTCAGAGGGGTGCATCCCTCTGGGGACGGCAGTGCCTCGTTGGGATAGGGCCCTTGGACCTGGTCTTATTACTCCAGCCCTGTCTCGTGTCCAGGCCCCTGTCTTCCTCCCTCTGAAACCAGCCAGTGGCTCACTTGTCACGCTAGCCAAGCCTGCTGGAACTATCTTAACCCAAACTGGTGACTTTGCGCTCCTGTTTATTTTCTCTGCTCTTCTGCACACACTCCGCCCCCCAGACCCAGGGGATGGGCAGCAATTCATGGCTGTGCGTCAGGTGGAGCCCAGCCCCCCCGACCACCCCGACACCAGATCTTCCAACAGGCCACCACCTGCCCCCTGCCCTCCCTGCTGAGGCTTCCTGGTGCCTCTGGGGCCCAGCTGTGCTCGACCTCCAACCAGAGACAGAGACACCCACAGCCATGCGGTTTTGGGGGGTTGTCTGTGTCGATGTGCACCGTCACAGCACTCACCTCCCTCCTGGGACCCACGAGGGATGACTGTTGTGTCCATGCACAGGGGCCACGCAGGGAGCACCAGGGACACTGCCTTTCTGTTGCACTGGTTTTCAGACCTTGGGGCAGAGGGCTGGCACTGACCCCCATGGGTGTCCCTGGGGTCTGGGTCTGTATCCCCAGCCTGCCCCTCCAGGCCTCCATCCTGACATCTTTGATGTGTATCTCTGTTAGGAGGAGCTTTGGAAAGCCAGTACTTTGGGTGTGTATATATTTTTTAAATACATAAATACAACAGAGCGCTAGTGGGGAAGGAGCTGAGAGAGAGGGAGACACAGTCTGAAGCAGGCTCCAAGCCCTGAGCTGTCAGCACAGAGCCTGACACGGGGCTCAAACCCACGAACCGCGAGACCATGAGCTGAAGTCGGATGCTCAACCGACTGAGCCACCCAGGTGCCCCAAACCCTTTATTTTAGAATAGTTTTAGATTTATAGAAAAAGTGCACAGATAGTGCAGACAGTTCCCACACACCTCCCCACCCAATTTTCTTTATTGTTAGCATCTTACACTATTCTACATGTTCATCATAAGGAATGAGCCAACACGGAGATGCTTTTATGAACTAGTGTCAGCCATGCATTCAAATTTCCTTGGTTGTGAGTCAGTACCCTTCTTCATCCCTGGACACCACCCAAGGTACCACCTTACCGTTAGTCATGGCTCCTCTTGGCCCCGATAGCTTGCTGGACTTGCCTGGTCTGTGGTGACACTGGCAGTTGGAAGAGCGTTATCAGGTTCATGGTGAGACGCCATCCCCTGGAATTGTCTGTTGTTTTCCTCATGATGCTACAGGGACCGTGGTGTGGTGGGAGGAAGGCTCCAGATGCCACACCATATCAAGGGTGCATGCTGTCAGTGTTGGTGTTGACCTTGGCCACCTGGCTGATGTAAAGTTACCTTTTCCCTCCCCTCACTCCCCCTCCCCACCGTGTGTTATAGACAGACTTCAGTTGCTTAATTGCTTTGCACTCAGCCCTGTTTTAAACTGTTTCATTGTTGCTGTGTGTGTCTGGCCTGTTGCTGCAGAGCACACACACCCCCCCCCCGCCCTCGCTATTCACCCAGTGATGACGCCCAGGCTGGCCCTGGCTCCTCGCCCCACCAGACTCGGCCAGCATGAACCTCCACGACCTCATGCCTTTGGGGCCGCTTTCAGGACTTCTCAGGACCTGAAGCCAGGAGTGAACTGCAGGTCACAGGGCATCTGCACCCCTGTTTGGGCCACATTTTGTCACACTGCCTTCCAGAAAGGCAGCACGTCAGCCTCCTGCAACCTCAGCCCCCACGGATGACCTCACTTTTTGACACAGGCCAGGCTGGAGGGTGAGCAGTGTTGTGGCCGCGGTGGGGGTGGGGCTGTCTGAGCACCCAATTGGGCATCCAAGGCGTGCTATATCCGAGTCCCTCAGCTACACCACAAACCGGGGCCCCGTCCCGTGAGCCAGGAGCCCATGTGCTCCATTGCGTGGCTGGCACGGTATTTAGAAAAGTTTTGAGCCACATTTCACATTGGCTTATAGTTTCCCAGGGTAGAGCTCTTCCCTTGAAATACTTTGATTCGGTAGCCCCTGTAGTCTCTTAAAAGCTCAAGGTGTCTGGAAAGACCAAAGCACTTTTCTCACAGCAACAGTCAGCCTGCGATGGACCAGGCAGCCTGGCTGGAAGTAGTAAGTGCCCCGTCGCAGAGGGCGTGCCAGGTGGGCCCGGAGAGTCAGGACCCAGGATGAAGATGAAGATGGCTCCTTCCAAAGTTTTACCGCTGAGTTCAGCACATCTGTGGGGCAATGGTGCCCCCTTGTGGCTGCAGCCTCAGCCCGCGTAGAGGTAGAGGGATGATGGTAGAGCCATCATCCCTCTACCTCCAATGGTGAGGGATGGATGCAGATGGGTGGGTGGGCATGAGGGAAAGGTGTTTTTGATGGCAAGGAAAACCATCCAGTGGTACCACATGGGACACACTGGAGGCTCTGCCAATAGCCCGATGCGGCAGGTGGGGGGAGGGCGTGCCAGGAGCAGAGGCTGGAGGTCTGGTGGAGGTCGGATGGGAAGAGCACTGGGTGCTGAGGAATGGTCCTCATGGGGACATGGCCTGGGTGGCGCCCCAAGTTTGGCAGAGTGGTCAACTCTCCCTTTGGGCAGGTGTGTCCCACACCCCAAGGCTATGGTCTCCTTGGGGTCTGCTCCTTTGCCTCACCTGTGGGACCAAGAATTCCCACACATAAGAATCTTCCTGGTAAATGGACTTATTACCTGGCGGGGCCTGGGCTGCCATGGATGGGAACACTACTGATGGCCGGGTGATGGCCAGGTGCTTTACTGGTGGAACTGTGGGCAAAGTGCGCCACCCAGAGAACAGACAGATGTGCCTTAGCTCTACCAGCATCCCCCTGGCAGCACCTGCTAGGTGTCAGCCTCTGAGCTTGGGAGCACTGCATTGCTAAGATTTCACTCCACCCCTCTACAATCAGAAGGGAAGGCTTTTGTTCCTATTTTACAGAAGTGGAAACTGAGGCTTAGGGCATGTGACTTGCCAAAAGTTGCATAGAGACTCAGGCCCAGGTGTGCCTGACGTTCAGGGCTCCGGAGAATGAGGAGACAAGTGACAGACTAGGAGATAATATTTGCTAAAGATATCATTCATAAAGGACGGTTATCCAGAAACTACAAAAAGCTCTTAAAACTCGACAGTAAGGAAATTAATAAACTGATTTAAAAATGAGCAAAAGCCCTGAACAGACACCTCACCAAAAAAAGATATACAGATGGCAAATAAATACTTATTTGAAAAGATGCTCAACATCACATGTTTTTAGGGAATTGTAAATTAAAATGAGATACCACGACACATCTAGTAGAATGGCTGAAATCTAGAACACAGAAAATACCAAATGCTGGTGAGGATGCAGAACAAGGGGAACTCCCATTCGTTGTTGGAAGGAATGCAAAATGGTACAGATGCTTTGGAAGACAGCTTGGCAATTTCTTACAATGTTAAACATACTCTTCCTGTATCATCCACATTCACACTCCTTGGTATTTACCCAAAGGAGTTGAAAACTTATGTCCACACAGAAACCTGCACATGGATGGTTACAGCAGCTTTATTCATAATTGCCTGCAACCAGGACATCTTTCAGTAGGTGAATGGATACGTGAACAGTGCTCCATCCAGACAATGGAATTATTTAGTGCTGAAAGGAAGTGAGGAGTCAGGCCACAAAGGACACGGAGGCACCTAAGGTACATATTATGAAGTGAAAGAAGGCAGTCTGGAAAGACTACGTAGTATATGATCCCAACAATATGACTTTCTGAAAAAGGCAAAACTATGGAGACAGTGAAAAGATCAGTGGTCACCAGGTATTAGGAGGGAGGGAGGGAGGCATAGGTGGGGAGCCTGGAGAATTTTTAGGGCAGTAAAACTACTCTGTATAATACTTCTAATGGTGACACGTATCGTTATACATCTTCAAAGCGTGGGCACCACCAAGAGTGGTCCTGTAAACCGTGGACCTGGGAGATGATGACGTGCTGACGTGGGTCCATGGATGGGTGTTGATGGTAGGGGAGACTGTGCACGTGTAGGAGTAGGAGGTATATGGGAATTCTGCGCTTTCCCCACGATATTGCCGTGAGCCTAAAACCACCCTGAAAAACAGTCTGTTAGAAACAACATCAAAGAAAAACCTCATTGCACTGCCCTCCCCAGACTCAGAACCTCACAGTCTGGTGGGGAGTTAGACATAGAAACTGGTACAGCCATTTGCACAGTCACTGCGATGAAGAGGAGGCTGCAGCGGGCTGTGGACTCTTAGAGGGGCTGTTACAATGGCATCAGAGAAGGCTTCCTGGAGGACGTGTTGCCTCCAGTGGGTTTTGCCCAGTTACCCAGGCGGAGAAGCAGGGCGGGCATTCCAGGGAAGGGAACCAGCTGGCCCCGGAGTGAGAGGTGTGGGGAAACAGGGAAGCTCCCAGGTGCAGAGTGGAGATGCAGGTGCAGCGGTAAGTCACCAGAGGCGGGGCCGTGGACTCTGGGTGCAGCTCCCTAGAGCCTCACAGATGGGGCCCAGGTTGAAGCGAGGTCTGGGCTTGTGGTGGCTGCTGCCTGCTGAGGGTGCGTGCGGCGACACCTGGCGTTGGCGAGCGGGACTGCAGGCGGCCGCGCAGGCGCGGACTGGGAGGGGCCGTGCTGGCCTGGGCCAGGTGGAGCTGGGGCCAGGCTAGAGGGGCTTCATCCCAGGGCAGAAACCAGGGGCTCTGTGATCATGGCTGCGCAAAACCGACCGCCTTGATTTGTTACTGACCTAATGGAGTTGTAGACTTTTCTTTCCTTGTTGTCACAAACCGCAAACCACTGCAGCATTAGCTGTGTTCACACTACATCTTGGATATCTCAAAGTATCATTTATGCTCATCAGCACTTTGAAATCACCGTGGGCGTCAGACCTGCTGCCCGGACGTGCAAGTCACTGTGCTAAGAAAGAAGCCCTCTCAGTGGAAATTACAGAAATTACAGATTTCTTTGTAGTATTTTGGTGACCATCATTTCAGCCTAATGGGCATTGAAAAACTTACAGACTCCTCCATACTGCCAAGCACGTCTCTGGCACACACACAAACGTGCATGCGCACATACAAATAAATGTACACACAAACGTGCACATACACATGTACACAAACGTGCACATGTACACACATGTGCACATACACACAAACACGTGCATACACACAAACGTGCACATGCACATATACACAAACATGCATGCGTACACAAACACATGCACACAAACGTGCATGTGTACAAACACATGCACACACAAACACATGTGCACATACACATATACACAAACGTGCATGCATACACACAAACACATGTACGCACACAAACACATGTGCACATACACGTATACACAAACGTGCATGTGCACACACAAAAACATGTACAAACACATGTGCACATGCACATATACACAAACGTGCATGTGTGCACCCAAACACATGTGTACATACACATACAGACGTGCATGCATACAAACACATGCACACAAACACATGACCACATACACATATACACAAACGTGCATGCGTACAAACACATGTGCACACACATGTACACACAAACGTGCGTGCACACACAAACACATGTATACACAAACATGCATGTGTGCACACAAACACATGTACACTTACACATATACACAGACGTGCGTGCATACACACAAACATGTGTGCACACACGTATACACAAACCTGTGCACATTACATGTGCATGTACACAAACGTGTATTGCACACACATACATATTCTCACACAAAGGCGTGCACACAGAAGCATGTACACACGCACACACAGATATGAGTATGTACACACGTCCTTAGTTGAGTAGCTCTCTTGAGAAGAAAGGCGAGAGCAGCGAGAGTCCAGTGTGAGGTGGCTGTGCATAGAATTAGTCATCTAGATCTGTACACTTGAGAAAGAGCTCCCACTAGCACTTAAGCAGGGGCAGCAGGTGTAAATGGACTCGCACAAGGGCTCCCTCCATCTGGGGCCTGCAGTGGTGTCTGTCTCAGCAGTGGTGTCTGTGTTTGTGTTTCTGTGGCTGATGGAAACTTGGCAAGGAGCCTCCAATGTGGGGAGACTGTGAGGGGCATCCTGACCTCTGGTGCCTGGGTTCTGCCAGCTGCCTGGCCTATAGCCCCTTGTTCAGCCTGGTCATTCTGGCCCCTGGAGGAGACCTTGCCCGGAGGGTTCCCAGGGCTAGCAAGTGGTCTGGGGGTCGGGCCTGCCCTGCCTCCACTGAGAGAGGCAGGTGGGCTACAAGTGGAGCCTTCCCGCCTCACCAAACTCATCCTCCTTGATATGACTGCTACCATTTTACAGATGTGGAAACTGAGGCCCAGAGACATTGAATATTTCACCCAAGGCTATGCAGGTTGTCTAGCCATGGATGATGAGGAGTGGGATGCCTGGTCTTTGAGCCTCAGCCACCTTCACCTGCCGTGTCAGGAGCTGTCTGAGGCTGACCTAGCAGAGGAGGCCCTCAACTTTGATTGTCTCCTGTGTCCCCTGTGTAACTCCCACCATGACTCCCCACTCCTCAGAGCATCCAATCCAAGTTCTGCAGTCCTGCAGTGTGGATGCTGACGCCTCCAGCCTCATCACTCATCATTCCCCATCTGCTCCCTGCGCTCCAGCCCCCTTCCCAACCCCCTCCAAGCGCCTTCACACCCCCATGCCTCCGCTATTCTGTTTCTGAGCTGGGAGCACCTGGCAAACTCCTACTCACCCAGACTGTCCACAGAGCTGGCACCTCCTTGCTCTGACCCCACTGCCCTCACACATCCTTGCAGGGTAGCCCATAAATCTCGGGCTTTGTACCGATAAACAGCATCCGTGCATCCCTGGTGCTTAGCTCCAGGTGCAGCATAAGTAGCACTCATGAGTGTTTGCTGAGTGCATAACCAGACCTGTTCGGGCACCCTCCACCCCCATGAGCTGCTGGAGAGAAAGGCTGGGGCCTTTGCAGTCATTCAGGTGCCCATCCGAGTTTACCCAACTCTGCCAGCTGAAGGGAGGAGCAGGGCTGAGTGGGGGTGACAGTGGCAGTTGGCGTGGGGGGGGGGGGCCCAGGCTGGGGCTTGTCTGTGGCACTGCCCCCCAGTGGCTGAAGCATCTGCCCTAGGTTCCTGAGTGTGTGCACCTGCTTCCGCACGGCCCCCTGAGGGTCCCAGTGGGGCTCAGCCCTCGGTGGCTCTCTCTCTCTCTCTCTCTCTCTCTCTCTCTGCCCTCAGGGGTCAGTGCTGGGCGAGGCCTCATCCTCTCCATCCATGTATCAGGTCGGAAGCTCAAGGCTGGTCCGGCCTGACCGGGGCCAAGGTCTACGAGCTGGTCCTCCCCACCCCAGCCGCTCTGACCCTGTGAAACACGCCAGGAAGGGTGGGAACAGGAAGGGGATGGTGGGTCTCCGCGCCGGCCCCGGGGCGCTGTCAGCCGTGTCAGGATTTATGCCTTGATGTTCCCAGCCCAAGAGCTGGTCCGGTGGGCCGTGCTGAGCTGTCCTGGGGGGGGGGGGCGAGCTGTCCCTGGGGGGCCAAGCAGGAGCTGGCCAGGGGGCGGGCTGGAGGCGCAGAGGCATCTGGAAACACGGTCCCCTGCAGACGGGGCCCAGAGTGGGCACAGGTCACCCTGTCAGTGCTGTGGGATGAGAACTCGCCGGGCAGGCCCACCCGAGAGCCGTGGCAAGGGGTGAGTACTGGCTGGTGGGGCCTGCGGCCAGTCCAGCCTTGGTCCTGCTGAGAGACAATGGGTAGGACACCCCACCTCCGTGGGCCTCAGTTTCCTCAAGTGTGACTGGTGTAAGGGAGTAGCGCCTGCTGGGCCCTCCGACAGCGTGTGGCCAAGGACGCAGGTTGAAGTGAGCGCCTGTAGGGGGCACCCGTAGTTTGCATCTGCCTGGTGGGCCCTTCCCTTCTTGTGGTACNGGGGAACTACCCCCCCCCCCGCCCTCCCCATCCAGATGGTCTTAGCTAGACGGCCCCCCTGCACTCCTTCCCACCCATCCCTCCAGGGGGCGGGGCGGGGGGGGTCAGAGAGGAAGCCTCCTCAGCAGGGGCCTCAGGAGCCCAAGGCAGCCCAGATGGTCAAGAAGTAAGGGGAGAGGTTTCCTGGACTCAAAGTGAGTTCCAGAAGTCACGGTGGGAAGGATGTGGGTGGGGGAGGGGCTGGCAAGCCTGAGTTGGACTTGGGGGTGCAGGGGAGGTGACACCAGAGGTCAGCCAGTTTGCTCACTTAGAAGCCGGGAGTAGTGGGGTGCCTGGCGGGCTCAGTCGGCTGAGTGTCCCACTTCGGCTAAGGTCATGATCTCGCAGTTTGTGGGTTCAAGCCCCGTGTTGGGCTCTGTGCTGACAGCTTGGAACTTGGAGCCTGCTTCTGATTCTGTGTCTTCCTCTCTCCCTGCCCCTCCCCTGCTTGTGCTCTGTCTGTCTGTTTCTCTCAAAAATAATAAACAGGGGCGCCTGGGTGGCTTAGTCGGTTAAGCGTCCGACTTTCGCTTAGGTCATGATCTCGCGGTTCGTGGGTTTGAGCCCCGCATCGGGCTCTGTGCTGACTGCCAGCTCAGAGCCTGGAGCCTGTTTCAGTCTGTGACTCCCTCTCTCTCGGACCCTCCCCTGCTCACGCTGTCTCTCTCTCTCCTAGAAATAAATAAAACATTTAAAAAAATAATAATAAATAAACATTAAACATTTAAAAAAAAGAAGCCTGGAGTAACCAGGCTCTTCTCTCTCAACCCCCTACCTACATCTAAACCATCAGTGAATCTGGCCTGCAGGACCCTCAGAACATTCTAGAACCCAGCCTCTTCTTCAGCTTTTACTTCTCACTAACCCCCCACATCCAATCACAGGCAATTCCTTCCTCATTGATCCTCAGAACACTTTGGACCCCAGACGCGACCCCTGCCCGTGCTGCCCCTGGTCTGGCTCCAGCCCTCTTCTCTCACCTGGAGCTCTGCACCTGCGCTCCTCCATCCACACCCCTCCTGTCCTTGCCACCCTTTTCCCTCAAAGCTTCCTGAACATTTATTGTGAAGAGCTTGCTGGTCCTCAATTCCTCCTACCCTCCATGGTTTCCCGGGGCCCCCAGGATAAATGTGAATTCCTTACTGTGGTCTGTGAGACCTCTGAGCTCTGGGCCCTGCTCCCCTCTCTGACCTCATCTCCTTCACTTTTTCCACAACCACCACAGTGCTGCCCACTTTCCTGAGCTTACCTGGTATGTTCCCACCTTAGGGCCCTTGCACTTGCTGTTCCCTCTGCCTGCAACATTGCTTCCCAGGTGTTCATAAGACTCCTTCCCTCCCTTTATCGGCTCTTTTGTCAGCTGCCACCTCCTCATGGAGTGCCTCCCTGACCTCATATCTACAGTGAGTGGTGTGATGACTGCTGTGACGGGGAAGACACAGGGGTCTGCCGGGGACTCAGAGCAAGCCTCCGCCTCAGTTTCCCCATCTGTACCCTAAGGCCAGGGCTCTCCCTCTCCAGCAGCCTGCTAGCATGATGCGCATAATTCCGAGTCCTCGCTTTGTCCTGGAAGAGAGGTTGCCATGGAAACCGAGGCGCTAGGCTCCAGCAGAGGGAGCATTAACCTCCCTTTGTTAGATTCAGAGAGGGCGGCCTTCTGGGGCCACCCCACCTGGGGCTGGATTTCAGGAAAGAATGCTGCCTGCGGTCCGTGCTTGCTGAGGGACCAGTGTCCAAACCTGAGGACCCCAGTCTGGCCATCCTCCCTACCCTTTTTCTCGGGTGTGAAGCAGATGATGAAAGGGCCGAGTGAACTGCAGAGTGGTGGAGGGACGGGGGCCCGGGAAACCCAGGCAGTGGACCACGGGCATGTCCCCAACCCACTGCGTTTAGGTGCTGCATTCACCTCCCTGCCCCCACGCCCAGCCCTGGCATTTCCATCTGCACACAGCTCTGCTTTTAGAAAATCTACACTGAGCCCACCTCCCTGCTCCCACGCCCGCTGGGGCACAATGTGGGCTCTGCTGGGGTGGGCGTCACGGGCCACAGTGGCGGCTGTCAGCAGGACCGCATCTGAAGACATCCCCTGGGCATCGACTGTCCCCTCAGGAGCTGCAGGAAGGGAGGGCCCGCCTGTTGGGCACAACTGATTGGCGGGAGGTTGAACCCCTGCCCATGCCTCTCCCCAGGACAGAGCTGCAGCCGGAAGGTCTGTGATCTCTGGGCTCGGGGGTGTGGTCGCTGTCTTCCGGTCTGTCTGGCTGCTGCCCAGGCCTGGAAGTGGTGAGGGTGANCGCTGTCCCTGGGCGCCCCCCAGCCGGGCCTTGAGCGCCTCTCCCCTTCCCGGGGCGCGCCCCTGCCCCGCCGCCGCCCAGGGCATCCCTGCTCCCCGCTGGCCTCGGGCAGGAAGGGCCTCCGGCGCCCAAGGCCAGTCAGGCGCCGCTGGAGCCAGACGCCGCCAGGGGGCGCTGCGGCGCCGTGGGAAACGCGTGCTGGGAGCCCAGGCCTTGTGGGTGGCGGGCTTGGCCTTGAGGGTCTTGCCGTTCCCCAAGGCGGGGGAGGGGTGTTATGTGGGGTCCCACTCTCCTCTCGTCTGGCCACGCTCCACTGCCCACGGGGAGGCTGATGGGGCCGGCTCCGACTCCCCCGCAGTGGTGCCTCCATGAGTGGGCTGGGGCTGGAGGGTGCCAGGGCAGGGGCCCCAAGCCCACCCTGGTGCCTTCTCAAGGAAGCGGCTTCCCAGAGGTAGTTAGAGACTTTGGGGGCATCTTGGGTCACTTCTCTGAAGGGCAGGGGCCCCCAAGCGCCGCCATTTTCCCGGAGAGGGAAGGCTGAGATCATGGGGACATTGGATCAAGGAGGTTATGCCGCCGTGTCTGTGATACCGCAGTTTTAGGATCTCGGCATATGAACTCTGGACCTGGTGTGCACTGACTCTGAGTATGGTGTGGAGTGGTGAGGAGCAGGGGCCTGGAGCCAGGTCCTGGGTTCAAATCCCCACACTGCCAGGGGCCCGCTGTCTGTGGACGATTCCCTGAACTTCTCTGTGCCGCAAGTTCGGGGCCTGTGAGAAAGGTTGAGGACAGTCCCAGCCTCTCAGGGTTGCGGTGAGGACGGGAGGAGGCGGTGCCAGTCACACCTCACTGAAGTGGAGTTATTATCACTCGTTCCATCATGTTTGACTCCCAGGCTCAGAAAGCCAGACATAGAGCCAAAGGTGCAGAGCACAGGGAGGTCGGGAGGTGTGGACGGCTGAGCCCTCGTGGCTGGACGCGTCCAGGAGAACTTTGGCCCTGACTTTCCCTTCCCAGGAAGTAAAGGAAATGGACAGGCCCCCGAGCTGCAGAAGGTAGAGTGTGCGCCAGGCCACTGCAGGCAGATGGATGGTGTGGGCAAGCTGCTGAGCACTCTGAGACTCAGTCTTCCCACCTATAAATGGGATGCAGGTGCCTCTCACATTGGGGCTGAGGGGCACATCCAGGATGGGGCATGGCACGCAGTAGTCATTCAACACACCTGGGTGGCTGCCTCCCCCCAGCTTCGTCACAAGACGAGAGAGGCTTGTATAGGGAGGGCTGGGGCAGGCCATCCCCCGCCATCCAGAGGGGACAGTGACAGCCGCTGTCAGGCCATCTTGAAAGGGTGCTGGGTGATTCGCTGTCAGTGCCACTGGCTGTTCCTCTGGGCCTGGGCACAGCCCCTCTCCGAGCCATCTGTCCCTCTTCCCTGCGGAGGCCACCGTTCCCTGAGCTACGGATGCAGGATGGCAGTAGCTGCAGGGGGAGGAGGGCCCTACCAGCAGGTGGTGCTTCTGCAAGACACAGGCTCAGAGGGGGGACACATTCAAGAGCAATGACATGGGGGCTTCCAGGTGCCAGGGAACTTCGTGCCCATTCTCACTAGCCCCTCACTGTACCTAAGAGAAACCAAAGTCAGAGGCTAAGGGGCTCACCCAAGATCACATGGCCAGAAAGAGGTGGGTGGGCCAACAGTGGCTGAGCCTATATGTCTCTTCCATGATCAATATCCAGGCCAGATTCATTTCTGCAAACCTCTCTGATCACCGTGAAACAGCATGCACTTCTTTTGTTGGGTGCATGACTGTGTCTGTTGGGTCACATTACTGAAGATCTATGCTTGCAGTGAAGGAGATGTTCAGCTCAACTTTGCTCTTCTCTGAGCTCCCTCGTTCCTATGCCCAGGTCCAGACCCTTCAGTGGAATCTGAGATGTGCAGTGACCCCTGGAGACCCCTTCCTGTGAGGAGCAGCTCAGCCAGGACAAGTGCGGCCTCAGGGTCCCAGCTACTGTCCCTAATTCTCTGCATGATTGTCCTGGGGCAGGAGGGACAGGAGGGGCCAGTCGGTCTGTGGGTAGGGCTGGGACACTTAGGAAGACAGAACCCAAGCTTGTGAGCACATGCCCCATTTTAACCACAGAGGTCCTATAATGGCGGTGAGCAAGCTGGAATGGCCACTGGATGGGAACGTCCATGCAGCCATTTGTTTAAAAGCCATTACTGAGCACTTGCTGTGTACCGGACAGTAGAGCTGACATTATTTTGCTGGAGAAATGGACAGTCCACAAATAAATTTAGAATGTGATGGGAGGTGGTGACAAGTAGGAAGGTGGACAGAAGAGCAGGGTCAGGGGCAGAGCAACAGTGGGTAGGAGAGAGGCGGCATCATAGGGCCGGAAGCCTGAATGAGGAGGGGGTGATGGCCAGGTGGAAAGGCAGAGTAAGTGTTCCTGGCCCAGGGGCCTGCAGGGCGAAGGCTCGGAAGTAAGAATGTGCTGGAGTGCCTGAAGCAGGGTGAGAAGGACTCAAGAGAAGGGCTGTGCCCCATGCCCCAGCCCCCCTGCTTTCTTCCCAGTCCTGCCACAGCTTCTTCACTCAAGCGGGCTCCCAGGACCCCCGAAGTTACATGGCCTTGAAAGGCTGTCAGCTCTATTTGGCCACATGGGGGCAGCAGAGAACACAACTGGGAGGGAATGGGGAGGTAGAGGAGGCTGTCTGGCAGGGGTGGGGGGCAGGGGTGCTGGGGACAGAGCCTCCCTTTCCCTGTATAGGTACTTGCCGTTTGCTTTGGACAACTTGCTTACACCCAGAGCCTCAGTTTCCCCATGTGGAAGATGGGGATGATGGTAAAGCTGTGGTGTGGGAATCCTGTGCGAGGCAACTGACCTAATAATGCATGCCGGCTACTCAGCACTGACTTGTACCCCACAAAGACCTCCTGTCCAACTGACAGATGGGGACCCCATTGTCAGCCTGGCTGGGACCACCCTGTGGCAGACACAGGACTAGAGTCTGAGATGCCAGCTTCCTGGTCACAAGCTTATCCTGGCCCACTCTAGCACCTGCCTCTTAAAGGCCCCTGTCCCCAGCCTCTCACCCAGTCCTGGCGCTTCTGGGGCACCCTGGCCTGGCTTGCACACTCCCTGTGGGTGGTAGGTAGCCAGCTGCGACAGAGGGAGTGCTCCCGGAGGAGGGAGCTTGCTAGGGTGGGCGCTTCTCAGGCTGTGGGTCCTGAGGTCCCTTTCTCTTTCCCAGCCTTCCCGTGCCCAGCGGTGCTGGAGTAGAGAGCTGCGATGCGTGCAGTGCTCCGTGCTTGGAAACCTGCTCCCTGAGTCTTTGAGTTCTTAGAATTTCCCATCAGAAGGGAGGGTCCTCATTTCTGGGGGAGCCCAGAAGGGAGCCCCCTAATGTTGATGTCCTTGGGGGTACATGAGGTGTTTCCAGAGGGTTTGGCCAGCCCAGGGAGGCAGAGAGGAGGAGGGGGTGTTGGGGAGTGAGTATCATGCCAACCCCCTCCCAGCAGGGTAAAGACCTTCTCTGGGCCGGTGCTCTGTTCCCTTGGCGTGGAGGGGAAGCCACTCTCCCACGCCCCTCTCTCCCTGTGCCCTTGTGAAACACCCACAGCCCACTTGGGATAATTCCTCCAAAACCTCGAATACCTCCAGTGTCTCCCAGGGTGTATTTCTTGTGGTTAAGGTGGTATTTACAGTGAAAACAGCTATTGAAGCAAATCGCAGAAATAATGTCAGTGTTTCCACTTTTGACAAAAATGGGAAGGCAGGTGGTTTCTTGTCTGTGATAAGCGCATCTGCTCCTGCAATAATTACTATTTGAGATAATTATGAAAAAGAATTTAAATACTTAAGGCATGCACAGGGGCCAGGACAACTTTCTTTTGCCTTATTCATAATTTCTCCTGCAAGTTGGAGTCTTGTCTTGACGAGGGCCACGGGAGGGGCACTGGAGGCGGGGGGCCAGTCGGCACTCAGACCCCGTGGCCAGGGCCTGCCACAGGGGTGAGGGGCGGCTGGGCCCCCAGAAGGAGCACGTGCCTTGGAGTCGGTTCCTTGGCACCTGACGTGTCCAAGCAGCACCCGGGGGACCATCTACCAGGGAGGCCAGGGAAGGGACAGGGGTTGGGCTGGGGGACCTCTGATGACCTCTGTCTTGTCTTGAGGTTTAAGGGAAAATCAGAACCCAGGAATCCTGGGTCCTGGGGGAAATGAGGCAAGGAAGTTGCTGGGGCTCACGAAACACACATGAGGTCCAGAGAGGCTCACACGAATGCCTGTGATGGAGCCCAGGCCTTAGATGGCCTCCACCCAGGGCTGCCTCCAGGGGCCTTGGGACCTCCATGAGTGGAAATGAGGCAGGGGTCTGGCCTGCATGACCTTGAGGGAAGTAGGTTCTGTGACCCACTCAAGCAGAAATGAGGAGCCCGCCCAGGGGATCACAAGGGGACAAGGCCAGTGCCCTGGTTCTGTGCCGGCCCTGCTCTGACTCACCGTCTGGTGTTGTAGGTCATCGCCTGACCCCGGCCTCACTTTCCTTATCTAGGCATCAAGAGGGTCAGGCTGTAAATAAAAACCCCAAAGAGCAAGAGCTTAAATGAGGAAGAAATCTCTCTTTCATATTTAAGTCTAGAGGTGGGTGGTACAGTTCTGGTCTGGAGACCCGCCTTCTTCTAGCTTCTGGCTTCACAAAACCAAGGAGATCTGGTTTTTGTGGTCCAAGATGGCTGCTGGGGTTCCAGCCATCACATCTGAGTTCAAAGCAGGACAGAGGAAGGATGGAAGAAAAAAAAGGGACAAAGTGTGGGTATGAGATTTCGTTTAAGACAGGCTCCTGGAAGTTGATGCTAGCCACTATTTCATACATCCCAGTGGTTAGAGCTTTGTCACATGACCATTTCTAAATGCAAGAGAGGCTGGGAATGAGGTCTTTATTCTAGGAGCCCAGCTGAAAATCAGAGAAAGCAGGGGAAGACGGTGCTTGGGGCTGACTCTGCCTCAGACTGATCTCGTGAGCCTTTGTGCGTGGGCTTATGAGGGGTCTGAGAGTTTGGAAATGTACTATTTGCCCCGTCCCAGACTTTAAAGAATAGAACGCAAGCTAAATGGGATTAAACAAGTTTTCCAGCTCCTAAGATTCTGAGATTGTAGAATTTCTAAATAGAGCATGTGTGCATGTGCATGCGTGCCTGTGTGCCAGGGAGCAGCTCCCCCCACCCCGCTCAGGTAGCAGATTTGGGGCTCTCAGGGGGCGGGGGCAGGTGGTGCCCCACGGTGGACAGCCTCCCCGGGCCCGGCGGGCTGCTCCCTCGCTCCTGGAATCCACTCGTGCAGCCTGTCGGCACACGTGCCTCTGTGCACGGGAGGCCTGGGGCCAGGGGCGAGGGGAGGGGGGCGCCCAGGAATGCCTGCTCACCTAAGTCAGAGCTGCCTGTGCAGACTGCAGAGGTCTGGCACCTAGGGCCGGCTCGGGCAGTGGGGGGCGCCCGAGAGCAAACTCCAGGCCCTGGGTGGGGATGGGAGGGTGGGGTCAGAGCGCAGGAGCGTTTCCATCTGGAGGCCTCCAGGTTCTGGCTCAGGTATGTGTTTTACAGCCACTGTGCGCAAGGCAGCGCTGTAGGCACCGCCCTCGGGGACCTACAGTCAGCGAACAAAACACAGTAGTGGATAAAGGGTCTAGGGAGCCTTCTGAGCAGGACTGGGGTGGCAGCTCTAGGTGCCTGGTGGTCAAGAAAGGACTCTCTGGGAGGGGGCATTTGGCACAGACTTGAAAGAGAGGGAGGAGGGGGTGAGCCCAGGGAGCATCTTAGAGAGGGTGAGCCAGGCAGAGGGCACAGCTTGGGCAAAGGCCCTGAGGCAGGCATGTGCTGGTGTGTCCCAAGTTGCAGAGCGGGGCCGGGGTGGAGCCCACTGTGTGAGGGGAAGGAAGCAGGGAGTGAGGTCAGGGAGGGCATGGGGCCAGATCGTGCAGAGCCATGGGAAGGGCTTCGGCCTTGCCCAGGGTGCGGTGGCACTCATGGGAGGTCCGAGCCGAGGAGGGTCATGATCTGACCTAGGTTTTCATGCGATGCCTCTGGCCGCCGAGGGGCTGGTGGCTCAGTGTCCCCACGGGCTGTCCTCCCTTCCTCAGTGACAGGGAGTGTCTCCCATTCTCTCTCCCCAGTCTTCTTCGTTCTGGCCGTCTGCTTTCTCTGCAGCCACTGTCCTCAGCTCTCACTGGTCATTCTCTTGCTCCTTGTTTCCTTTGGGCTTTAACTTCCTCAAGGTGGCAAAGGAGCTGCCGTGGTTCCAGGCCTCACTTGTAGCCTTCCTAACAGAGCTAGGAAAGGCTCTGGCCTTTGCACGGACTGGTTCCTTCCTGCGCCAGTTCTGGGGGGAGGAGGATGCCATGCTCCGATTCACCTTTCCCTGGGTCAGCCTTGCCCGGGGTTAGATGCAAGACAGGTGGGATGCCACAGGCCACCTTAGGTTGGAGGCGAGGCCACCGCTCTCCCCACAGCTGCACCTAAGGCGTGTGGCCGTTCCGGGGGTTAGGGGCCATCTGGGGGGATGCATGCCTGGGGCTACCCGCCACTTTGACCATAAGCACTAGGACCCCCTCGTCCCCAGCCTCTGGCTGCTCCTCCTCCACTCCCCCTTCTAGCCCACCTGGCATCTGTATTATTTGCTATTGTTGCGGGGACCAATTACCGCAAACACTGTGGCACAACACTGTCCTCCCAACAGGCTTGCAGGTCAGAAATCCACCACGGGTCTAGTGGGGATAAACCCAGAGTGTCAGCAGGGCTCGAGCTCCTGGACTTACCAGGGGAGAAGCCGCTCCTTCCAAGTCTTCTCTGGCTTCGGTTGGCCGCCTGCTTCGTCTCCAGACCAGCAGCTTTGGGTCTTTCTGTGATTCTGACCATCTGCCTCCCCCCTCATCCACCTCTGAAGGACCTTTAGGTAGCACTGCTTTGACCTTTCTGGGCCACGGTTGTTTTTCCCACCTGTGAACAGGAGACAGGCTGGGTGACTTGTCTCTCAGCCCAGGCCCTGAGCTGCAGCCTCGAGCGGCGTTTTGCAGTCATACCGTGCTGTTCCCACATGACCCTCCCCAGACCTCCACTTTCCCATCTGTCAAGTGGAGGTCTTACTTCCCACCCAGCCTCCCGCACAAGGGTTTCTGTTATGAGTGATAATAATGGCCCCAGACTAAAGGGAGAAGGGACTTAGCATTTATGAAGCACCTGCTGTTTACCAAGGCCACTCTGTAAGCTGGATTCATCACCCTCTCATCACAATCGGAAACTGAGGCCCAAGGAGGCTGTGTGAGCTGGCCGGAGGGGGCGGGAAGTGTAGGAGAGGTGTTTGGATTCGAATACAGGCTGCCTTTCCCACCCACAGTGACCCAGCCCAGGTGGGCCAGGAGGAGAATCAGTCTGAGCCCCTAGAAGATCCCGGAGCTCACGTCCAGCCCGTGGAGAGAGGCGGCAGGCAGCTCCGACTGGACTTTGTCTGGAGTGGGAGGCAGGCAGTGGGTCGATGGCCTGGGAGGGGTGGACAGGAAGACAAGGGGGCCTTGGGCCCTGCCAAGAGGTATTGATTCCAGGCACCAGGCGCCGTGCTGGGGCCCAGCCAAGAGATGAGGTCATGAAGGACGGGGACGGTGACTCCGGGGGCCCTGGCGTCCCGGTGGATGACGTGATCGCCAGACGTGAGGAATCTCTCTCTGCCTGGAAGACGTAGGCTTTCCCCTTCCTTCTCCTTGACAATCGCCTTGCTCCAGCCCGTGGTACCAGGAGCGGGGAGGTTTGCGGGCCTCCCTCGCTGCTGTGCTGTGTGACCTTGGGCAAGTCACTACCCTTGTGAGACTCTGTGGCTCTGGGAACACCTCCAGGGGTCACTTTGATCAGTCTCCACCCAAGATCCTTAGTTTCTGGAGGGTCGGGCAGGAGGCTTCCCAAGTGCCTGGGAAGGAGGTCATCAGCAGCTTCCAGAAACTGCCCATACTGCCTCAATTCCCCACCTAGTCCTTAGGGGCAGGAGGGGGCTCTCTCCCTAGCTCCCTCTGGACTCACCCCTTATGGAAGCTGGAGTGTGCAGCCGGGAGTTGGAACCCCGGGCTCTGCTGCCTGCAGGCTGTGTGGTCTCAGGTGAGCTGTTTAACCTCTCTGTGCCTAACTGCCATCACAAGGCTGTGGCGAGGGCACGTGCTGAGCTGCCCTGTGCAGGCCCTAGCATATGGTAGGCACTGAGAGATGCTGAGTGTTCAAGTGAGGTGAACCCCTGGCCATTAGATGTGCCCTCTTGTCCAATCACATGTCCCCTTGAGTCCTCCTGGCCTGAATTTGGGTCCCGGCTTTAGTGCCGCTTCACTGTGAGAACATGGGTGGGTCAGCCCCTTTCTGTAAGCCTCGGTTTCCCCATCTGTAAAGTGGGGACAGCAACATCTCCCAGGATGGGCGAGTGGAGACGTGAAGGAAGGCTGTGTGGGGCAAGTGCCCCGTGGCGTGGCCCCATGGATGGTGGCCTTGCCCTGCTCTGCACCTGCCCTCCCCTTGGGTCAGCCCGGGCAGCGTGGGCTCCCCCGGGCCCTGGAGAGTGTCCTGTTGGAGAAGCCAGCTGTGGGTCAGCACATCACCAGAGGGCCGCAGATGGTAGTGGTGGTCACCATATCTTTTATGTCCCCCCGAGCCACAGCCCAGCACTCACCAGCCCTGAATGCCACCCTGGGCACAGAACCACAGAGCCACGGGTCTTTTTAAAGTTTCCATTTTAACTCAGGGGACTTGAAGTAACTTTGGGGGGTAAAACCCCAGATAAACCAAAGCAAGACCAGAAAACTTGCCTGCAGTTTCCTCCCACAGAGCTGCTCATTAGCATCTAGATGATCCCAGAGGGGGCCATTTGCATTTCTAGGCTCTTTTGCTGTGGTGACGCATGCACATTTATATTTAGAGAGAAGGGGCCATGCCATTTTTCATTTTAATGGTACAGAGTGCACATCTTTCCATGTTGGTAAATGCTTGTCTGCAGCATCTCACGTGGCCGCACTGTACCTCATGGCCTTGACATGGAGTACACAGTCAGACCCTCTGTCGATACTTAGGTGTCTTCTAGATTTTCCCTGTATATTCATTGTTCCCCATCACTCGTCACCGAAACTGCCTGGTCAAAGGATGTGCATTTTTAACGTTTGATTCTTGATATCAGTTCATATTCCCAGCAGCTGTGTGTTTGTTTGTATGCCAAACGTTCTGGGCTTGAAAATGATCTGTGCTATTTTTTTTTCCTCTTTCAAGCACAATTTCCCATGCTTTGGAAGAGCAGATACCACCCAGAAAGGCAGACTGCTTTCTTGGGTATTCTTATTACCAGCCTCATCTCCTCTCACTCTCTGCCTTTTCTAGTACTTTCTAGCCATGCTGGCCACCTCAGTGTTCCTCAGACATGTCACTATCTCTGCCTCAGGGCCTTTGCACCTGCTATACCTCTCTCTGGAATCTCTTCCTTTAGATTGCCCCCATCCATCCTTTTCTTAAGAACTCATATTATATTTCCTGAGAGATTGTCCCCTGGCCATCGTAGTCCTGCCCGCCCCATCTCTTTATTGTCCTGTTTATCGTCATCATAGACTGTCACTTTTGCAATTTGTGTCTCCTGTATATTTCTTTATTTGCTTAAGGTCTAGCTCTTTCAGGGGGACAGCGGGGCACCAAGTGAAAGTAGTGATGGTGCCAGCTGGAAAAAATGAGCCTTCTCTGTGCCATTCTCTGCAGTTTCCTTGGGGCCCAGGCTGGAGCCTGGAAATGAGAATTAGAATAACCATGAACTTGGGAATAAGTGGATAGTGACCCAAGAGGGGATGCTCTCGTCCTGTTGTTCAGCAGAACACATGCTGGGAAGTTGGAGCAGCGAGCAGAGGAGCTGACTTGGTTTCATTCCCCGAGTCTCAGTTTCCCCAGCTGTAGAATGGGAATAATGCTTTCTAACCAGCATGTGTGTGGTGAGGAAAAGGGCAATGATATATGTCAAGTGCCCAGCACTGCATCAGGCATGTGGTAGTGAAAACGTGCAGACTTTCTTTGCCTGGGACGCCATTTGTGCCCTTGACATGGACTATCTCATTTAATCCACGTAACATGTTTGTAGTGTGAGTACATCCCACACTATCCTCATTTCACAAGGGGGCAGATGGAGCCCAGAGAGGTCATTGCCCAAGGTCGCCTGGCTCTTGCAGGATGGAACTGGGATCCACCCTGGACACTGTGCCCCCTTGTCTCACCCCTGCCCAGCATTGTAGGTTAGGTGGTGCAGTAAGTTAACAGAGGCAGAGTCCAGTCTGGCACCTGATGCCCTGGGAGACCTAAATGGGCCTCAGATTCTACATCTGTAAAGTAAAAAACACACTGGTGTTTCATGTTTCTGTTCGTGTTTCTTGGGGGGAAATAGGACTGAGTCTTTGGGAAGCCTCTGGCTGGAGGGGGGCTGCAGTCCTGAGCTCAGGATAAGGGGGAAGGGAAAGGATGGGGAAAAATGCTTAGAGGAGGGTCAAGGGTCAGAGTCTGACCCAGGCACTTGCTGCAAGGAAATTGCACTGCTCTCCCCTGTCTACCCCATCTCCTGCCTCGAGCTCCCTCCTTATCGGCCATGGCTTCTCGGGGGACCTGCCACCATGTCCTGCCCTTGGCTGCTCAAAGAATGGAGGTGGAGGCTGCCCAAAGCTGTGGACAGGCCACACACTGACTCGGGAATCAGAATGGCCTTGTCACACTGGCAGAATTCATGCAAAGTGAATCCAACTAGAAATGAATGTGAATTCCAGGATTTGGTCCAAAAAGCAAGCCACATGTGGCCAGGATCAGAAGATGTGGCTTAGCGCTGTCCGTGGTGGTCGGGAGCTCGGTCCCTGCATGGTACAGACAAGCACATGTAGGTGATATTACCTAAGACATAGAGTCTAGAGGGAGGAAGATGATTACTGCCTTCATCCTTCAGAATCTCATAAATGCTAGAGCTGAGATCCTTGACAGAGTAAGTATAGGCTGAGGGGTGTCTTGAGGGGTCAGCCAGGCAGTAGAGACTTCATGGGGATCAGTTAGAGCATCTGGGCCACTCAGCTACCTCCACTCATGTCTTCAGGCCTGTCCTGAAATAGCAAAGGGGGTTCAGGCAAGTCTGGATCAGAGGGCAGGGGACAGGACCCTCTTTGTATATGTGTGATACTGCGAGAAGCTGGTAATTCTGTTTGAGTGTTTTTCCCAAGTCCTATTTTCTGGGAAAGAGATGGGTCATCTTAGAATATATGTATTTCTTCCATCCATCCATCCGTCTGTCCGTCCATCCATTCCTCCATCTATCCATTCACCCACCCACCCATCCACCTATCCAACCACCTACCATCCATCCATTCACTCATCTATCTACTCCTTCACCTAGCTGCCTATCCATCCAAAACTTCCCAAGCCTTCTTGCACTAGGCTGGGGCCACAACAATGAAAACAGGCACCACTTCTGCCCTTGAAAAACTTGTAGGCTGGAGTAAAGGCTAAACAGACAAGAGCACCTAGTGGGGTGAGTACCAGGAGAGGGAGGGCCCTGACCAAGGAGACGTGAAGGAGGTTGGAGAGACTGCTTTTTGAAGAGGGTTTAGGTGTCAGATGGAAGGGGAGGCAAAATGACTTGAGGATCTGTCAACAGGAGGGGGCAGGTTGGCAGTGTCCCTGACCTCAGGCTGTCGTTAGCAGTACAGACCATGATCTCTAGCCTCCAGAGGCCATCGGAACATCTCTTCTAGGGAGCTGAGTGGGTCCTCCAACATCCCAGCTGGGATCCCCAGAGAAAGGAAGGACAGTGTGTGAACGGGGTCCTGGATTACCCTATTCCTTCAACAAAAGCAACTTGAACTTTCTTATGCATCAGGTTACTGGGCACTGCATGCGCTACAGTTCGAGCCTGGGGTTCTGTGCTCATACTGGCTGGAGCCTCGTTCACTCTAGTGGCCCTCTGTGGATTTGGCCTTCCCAGCACTCAGTTGGCCTTCTTAGGGGAGATCTATTATCTTTTGGGGATGATATGGGTTGGAAGGGGAGTGGATTGTCACTCTTGGCTTGGTACATGAGCATATGACCCAGACATGGCTGGTCAGACAAAAGTATACCTCAGCCACAGTGACTGGGGGGAGGGGGTCGGGGTGGTCATGTGACCTGAGACAGGCCAGCTAGTCCCAGCCCTGAGATTCTACTTGGTGCATCCGGGGAGTGCCTTCTTGCTATCTAGGGACTTGGAGCCGCATGGCTGCAATTTGGGAGATGTGGGCATTTGTAATTTCATTTTTAAGCATTTTTAATCATTCGTTTTCTCCAGCCTTATTGAGGTATAATTGACACATTTGTGATATACTCAAAGTGTGCAATGAGATGGCTCGATATGCCTGTGCACTGTGAAAGGCTTCCTCACATCTAGGTAATTAACATATTTGTCGCCTCATATACTTCTTGTGTGTGTGTGTGTGTTTGTGTGTGTGTGTGTGTGTGCGCGCATGTGGTGAGAACATATAAATTCTGTGTCACTTATACGATACAGTGTTGTCAACTGTATCACCATGTTAGACATTAGATCCTCAGACCTTACTCACCTTATAGCTGAAAGTTTGTATCGTTTTCCCAACCTCTCCCCATTTCCCCCACCCCCAGCCCCTGGCAACCACTTTTCCACTGTCTCTTTCTAAGAGTGTGACATTTTTTCTTTAGTTTCCACCTATAAATGATACCATGAAGTATTTGTCTTTCTCCTTCTGGCTTATTTCATTTGGCACAATGCCCTCAAGGCCCATCCATGTTGTTGCAAGTGGCAGATTTCCCTTCTTGTTCATGGCTGAGTAGGATTCCATTGTGTGTGTACATCACGCCTTCATCCATCCATCTGTTGATGGGTACTTGGGCTGCCTTTTGTAAATAATGCTGCAGTGAACATAGAAGTACAGGTGTCTCTTCAGTATCTTCTTTTCATGTCCTTTGGATATGTCCCCAGAAGTGGGATGGATGGATCCTATGGAAGTCGTGTTTTTAATTTTTTCAGTCACCTCCATACTCTTTTCCATAGTGGCTGCACTAATTTACACTCCCACCAACAGTGCACATGGGTTCCCACGTTTCCAGGTTTTGAAGCCAGTTTGAGTTGGCTGTCCTTGGCACCTAAAATAATCCTGACCAATACATTCCTTGGTGTTGCACCTGTAGAGAAAACTGGGGCTCAGACAGAGGGAAATGACTTGCCCACAGTCACCCAGCAAGCTGTTCACAGATGCAGGACCTAACCTAAGGCCCGCCGGCTGCCAGCTCACACTTCTCATGCTTTACCCTGGTTAGCACAGCCTCTGGGGAAGGGTCAGCAGGTAGGGGGCTTGAAGTCCCCAGCATCAAGCGAGGCAGGGTCAGTCTTCTCACATCTCAGCAGGGTCCCTTCAGCCTGCAAGGGCACATCTCTGTACTGGGGAGCCTGTGAGGAGTGGATGGGGCTGGAGTGAGGGCAGGGACACCCTGCTATTGCGGAAGGACCACCACAGTCAGAGTTCAGGTCCGGGGGTGGGGGTGGTGGTAAAAGAACAGCTTCCCTCAATTGCAGACCCCAAACTCCCCTAGGAAGTGTCTCAATGCTCAGCTCATGCCTGAAGTTCAGACAGCCTTTCATGGAACCACAGACTTCCTGGGCTCCTTTCACATCTATGTTTTCCTAGAGGAAAGCAGTTGCATTTTTCATTTTAAAGTATGTTTTAGGGATTCCTTGTATGGTTTTGCTTGAAAATAAATAGGACTGAACCACTTAAAAAAAGTGTTTGAAATGCACCAGGCTCATGTCCATAGCCATTTGACAGATGAGAAGACTGAGACTCCAAGCGGAGTTGGGACTTTGCCAAGGACCTTGAAGAGGGCAGCACCAGCCCTGGGACTCTTGTCTCCTGCCACCTCCCACGGCAATGGGGCAGTCTTGCTGTGTGACAAGGACAGGGCCCTGCACCTTGTCTGAGCCTCTCTGGGAGAAGAGGTTCCCCAGGAGCTGTCCAGCTTCATAGCGTGCTCCCCCGGCCACCTCCTGTGTTCTCCTGTCCTCGCGGCCACCTTCAATTAAGCAAGAAGTCATGTCTGTCTTTACAGAAAGGACGGATGAGTCAGAGGTTCGAGCAGCGAAGGGACTCAGGCGGTTCCCCAGCCAGCTTCGTCATTCCTTTGTGTCTTGAATGAAATTCCTCTTCAGTACGTGCCTTTCAGGAAAAAGGAAGGAAAAAAAGAAAAGAAAAAAGAAGAAGAACATGGGGTAAAGAATCCAGAGAGATGAATTGACCCCGATAATATCAGAGTTAATTTCTGAGCTCATTCCTGAGCCGTCAGGGGTCTGGAGAGCTTTCTGTAAGCCATAAATAACACATTTTAATAATGGGGACTTTGATTCCTCTCCGGGGGCTGAAGCTGTGTTGTGATTGGGTGGCGGCTTGTCAGGGTGCCAACACGGGGGTTCTCTGGCACTTACTAAGGGATTGCGTATTTTGGGCATGTTCAGGTCTTCATGGTCAACTAGAAAACCATGCTGCCGAAAATGCTTTTGACCCAGGGAGATGGACTTTTAGATGAAAACAATGTTTTTTTCCCCAGCACTCAAGTTCATTGTTTACCGGTTTCACCCTGAATCGGGTTGAAAGTTATTATTAATTATTTTTTTCATTCCCTTGACCCTACAGCACAGCTGCATGACTCACAGGTGAGTCTATCCCAACTCTCCAGGACCCATGTTTAACACTACTGTAGGCAGTGGAATTCCAGAATCTTGGGGAAATGCAGAAGCCCTGTCTTCATCAACCTTCAGGGCTGAGTTCTGTCCAGACCAGATTCCGTCGGAACTGTTTCTCCAAAGACTGCCGTGACTTTGCTGTGTGATCTTGGGCAAGTCACTTAATGTCTCTGGACCATACCTCCTCCTCTGCAGAATAGCAGCCTTAAGCCCGATGACTGTGTGGATGTGCACTGAGGTCCGGGGAAGAGCTATTTCCTCTCTCATGGATCTCATGGGGATCATGACATCTCCGTTCCTTTTCAAGGAACCAAGGACAAAACTGCAGATAAGGCAGACATGGAGTCAGGGCCACCTGGCAGAACTGTAGGGCATGTTATTTCTCTTTATTCCATAAGGGAGGAATGAGAAAAATACAGATAACCATGGTAGGTACTGCCATTTACCTAAGCAGTACCCATCTTCCCTTTTTCTCGGTAACAGAACTTGAATTTTGTTTAGGGCTGCCCTTTGCCCAGGGAAAGAATTGTGTATCTCAGCTTCCCTTGAGGTACCAGTGGGCATGGGAAACTGTCCTAGCTGATGAGTTGTAAGCAGACGTTTCTAGGAGGGGCTTATAGGAAACTTATTTTACTGTTTATCCTCTGGTAGGTCTTTTCTGCCTGGAATTCGGATTTGAGGCTAGAGCTCTGCAGCCACCTTGCAAGCATGAATTCAAGGAGCACCCCTGAAGGAATGCAGAGTAGAGGGAAGGGGAGCCCGGGTCCCTGAAGGTAGCATGGAGTAGCTGCCTAGGCTTCTGGTTATGAGAGAGAAACACAAACTACAGTAAAACCTTGGTGTGTGAACATAATTCATTCTGGAAACATGCTTGTGATCCAAAGCACTCATATATCAAAGTGCATTTCAAGAATCACTGGCTCAGCTGCAATCATGTGATGATTGGCATCACGTACTACTTGTATTACAAGACATCACTCATGGATCTGGTTAAAATTTATTAGAAATGTTTGTTTGTAGCGAAATAAGTCAGGCAGAGAAGGACAAATATCATATGTTTGCACGTATAGGAGGATTAGGAGGAACTTGACGGAGGAACAAGGGGGAGAAGAAGGGCGGAAATGGTGGGGGAAAGGGAGAGAAGCAAACCATGAGAGACTTTTGAATGCTGACAAAAACTGAGGACTGATGGATGTGGGGGGAGGGGGGGATGGGCATGGAGGAGGACACTTGTGGGGATGAGCACTGAGTGTTATGTGGAAACTAATTTGACAATAAACTATTAAAAAAAAAAAAAAGAAATGTTTGTTTGTCTTGCAGAGCATTCGCAGACCAAGTTACTCAAAATCCCAGGTTTTACCGCACTGGCTTGTCTTGATCCACTGCTAGTTAGATTTTCTATGAACTGCAGTCCCACAGACATGCAATGACAAACGAAAACTTCCAGGCAAGACAAGATAAAAATCTAACTGGTGATCAAGTCGGGGAAGAAGGTAAGAAGGCAGCTCCATGGGCCACAGAGTTCTCTACCCAGTTTTAAAAGCTGATCTTCAAGTTTGGCTTTGAGCTACCTAGTAGCCAAGTAGAGGAGGAAACACCAACACTGACATGATTCTCATTGTCCCTAAGGAGGGAGTGTTGCAAAGTGAGACTCAGCATTTTCCTGCTATTTCGTTGTAGCTACGTGACAGAATTTCCCCCAGGGCCTGGCCTGCTAAATGCCACATGTTAGTATTAATTCCCCTACTTATTACCAGTTACAGGGACCGCTTTCAAAGGTATGGTAACAAAACAGACCTCCTCCAGGCGGCTCTTGGTCCCTCTCCTTCCCACCGCCTCTGGCCAGCCTCTACCTGTTACCTCTCCCCTGTGTCGTCAGTTCCTTCTGTACTGGCTCCTTCCATCAGCGTTTAAACCTGTGTCAGCTACATGCATCTGGAAAAGGAAGGCCTCCCTCACTTCCTTCCCCTTGTGTCCTGTTTCTTTCCTCCCTCCCCAGCCTAACTTCCTAAATGATTCATCTATACCTGCTGCTTCCACTTCTTCACCTTCCGCTTTCCAGATTCATCGCCAAACTCAGAAGGACTATTTGTAGCCTTTATTGTACCGGATCCTCTTGAATTCATTAGCCCTACAAATATTCCTCCTTCACTCCTATGGGCCAGGCACGCAGCTCAAATTGAGTTGAGAAATATAAAAGCGCTTACAGTCCCGTCGACCCCTGAACAACACAGGTTTGAACTGCGTGGGTCCACTTATATGTGGATTCTTTTTGATAACCCAGGACAGTACTCTAAATATTTTCTCTTCTTTATGATTTTCTTAGTAACACGTTCTTTCCTCCAGCTTGGTTTATTTTCAGAGCGGAGCCCATTAATACGTATAACATACAGAATATGTGTGAATGTTATCAGTAAGGCTTCTGGTGAACAGAAGACTATGAGTAGTTAGGTTTCTGGGGGCAGTTATACATGAATTTTTTAATGCATGGGGGGTTGACGCGCATAACCCCTGCATTGTTCAAGGGCTAGCTGTGTATGCACGCATACCACGTCCTGAACATACGGGCTCTGGAGAAAGGTAACCTAAGGGGAGGGGGGTCGGAGAGCACTGTGAGAGGGGCTGTGTTATATAAGGTAGCTAGGAAAGACCTTGCTGAAGGACGTGAGGGAATGAGCCTTGCAAAGATTCAGAGGAAGTGTGTTCTAGGCAGTGCCAGGTCCGGCAGGGTGGAAATATGCCTGGCTTGTTCCACGAACACCAAGGAGCTGGCGTGAATCAAACAGTAAGGAAGGAGAAGCGCCGGATGAGGTTGGGGGGGGGTGGAGAGTGAGGCTATTTGGGCATCAAAGGTGGCTGTGAGGATGTTGGCTCTTTCTGACCTCAGGAAGATGGGAGCCATGGGAGGGTGTGGAGCAGAGGAGGAGTGTGGCCCAGCTTAGGGATATCAGGCTCCCTTCTGCTATGGAATGGGAGGCTGCATGTATCCACCCCTCCTGCTGGAAACCTTTTCTGCATTTATCTCTGGTCTTTTCTCTGACCCTCCTCTCCGTTTCCTGCCTCCCTCAGGTGTCCTCATCCCTGGGGCCCTGTTCTCAGTTCTCTCCCTCCCAAGGCATCTTCAGCTCCTCCTCTGCACCTCATCTCAGTCCCTCAGCCACCAACACCTGCTTGCTCCTCCCTCCTCGCCCTCCCAGGCCTCTCACCTCCTCCCTGGCTCCCTCCCCCATGCTCCCCCATCACCCTGCCCCCACCCACACTCACCCTGTAACTCAGAGATGGTCCTTAAAAGGCTCCACTGTCCCCCTGGCCCCACCAGCCTGAAACCACACGGACTTGCCCAGCTCTGGCGGCAGCTCTGCCCTCAGCCGCAGACTGTTCTCACCCCCCTCCGGGGACACGGCACCCCTCCTGCACCTCTGCACCCTCACACCTCCTGTTATCTCTGCTGGGGGAATGGACCTGCGCATCTTGCCAACCTGACTCACCCCTGCACGAGAACCACTTAGGGTGCTTCTGGCTGTGAGAAATCTGTCCATCAAGGACATTTATTTTTGCCTTACGTGAAGTCTGGAGGTGAGAGGGGGTCAGTGTGGTCAGTATGGGTTCAACAGATGCATCAGGGACCCACATAGCTGTCTCAGCATGTTCAGTTTTCCTTCACAGTTGTGCTTCATGGTGCCAAAATGGCTGCCAAGGCACCAGGTAGAGTTGAAGTGGGAGGTGAGAAGATGGTACAATGGGGTTTTCTTCTCATGTGCATGTCTCTTATTAGAGAGGAGACATTTTCTCAGAAGCCTCCAGCACACTTCCCCTGATGTCACACGGTCACCCCTTGACCAATTGCAGGTACATGATCATGACAGATTATGCATTTTAGCCCTAGTGAAAAATGAGGGCCCGTAAATAAGCAGAAGGAATGAATGACTGATGTGTGAATATCCAACCAAATCTGCTGGGTGATGTCTGCTCAAACGTCACATTTACTCTGCCACACACCTGGAGTGTCAAGAGCCTCTAGACCACGTTCCAGTGACGACTGGCCCTTGGCTCAGCATTCCCCAGCTCTTAGGAGTTTATCCTTCTAAGGCTAGCTTTATCACCCCCATTTGACAGAGTAGGAAACTGAGGCTCAGAACTGGAAAGGACAGGTAAACACCGAGAGTCAGAGGGGAGAAGGAACTGGCTTGAGGTCTCCCATTGAATTTCGACTGGAGGTAGCTGGCCAGTAGAACTTTCTGCAGTGATGGAAATGTTATGTCTGCACTGTCCAATGCTACCTATTCGTCATGTGGCCACTGAGTGCTCAAGATATGGCTAGTGTGACTGAGGACTGAAGGTTTTTTTTAACATTTATTTATTTTTGAGAGACAGAGCCTGAGCGGGAGAGCGGCAGAGAGAGAGGAAGGCGCAGAATCCAAAGCAGGCTTCAGGCTTTGAGCTGTCAGCACAGAGCCCGATGCGGGGCTCGAACCCACTGACCGTGAGACCATGACCTGGGCTGAAGTCAGAGGCTTAACCAACTGAGCCACCCAGGTGCCCCTGAGGACTGAAGTTCTAATGTAAATGGCCACACGTGGCCAGCAACGACATGGTAAGAGATGATATAGGGCTAGAGGCAAGATCGCTACTTCTGGTTCTTCTGCTGCAGACAGAAGGGGGCTGGGCAGCAGACAGATGGCCTCAAATGTGTGAACTGGAGTTTGCCACAGCCTGGTCCTTGCTGGGGGCTCCGGCTGAGAATTTGTCACTAGAAATGCAATTATAATCTTGGAGAGGGCTTGGCAGGGCAAGGAAATCATTCACCCACCCCAATAAACTGGAAATCATTGACCCTGAGAGAGAGAACAACGCCCTAGCGATTTGTTCTGCTCAGAAGCACTTGCCCGTGGAGTCCGTTCCACCCACAAGTGGCACGTGGTGGGCGCCAGCCTCCCACTGAAGACTCAGCCTCGTCTGTTGGAGCCTAGGCTCTGCAAGTCGGCGGCGGGGGGAGGCGGGGAGAGGGTGTGTATCTATAGACACCATCCAGGTGTTCCCTTGTATTACTGCAAAGGAAACTAAGGCCCAGACAAGGACATGAGCGTGATAGTGGAGGTGTCACCTAATGCTGTGTGTCTGTCATAGGACTTGGCACTTGCCAGGGTCCTCATTATGGAGATCCCAGCATTTGTTACCTCCCTTCCTCATAAGCAGTGGTCATGAGAGTTTGGAGATGACTGTCTTCACTTTAGCTCCAGCATGGACACGGATTGGCCCAAGCCAGTTGGGACAGTCCCACTCTGTGTATCATAGTGATGGATCCATGAGTGGCTAAGCCGACCAGTGCTCAGGGACAGGTCACCCTGAGGGCAAAATCAATATCCAAAGGAATGTAGAGGAGAAAGAGCCACAGAGAAATAGCTGGAGCCTTGATCAAACCCTGCCTGAAGGCATATACCATTGGAATTTTCTGTTAGGTGATTTAATAAATCTAATAAATCCCCCTTTTAGTTTAGACTAGTTAAAATTTTTCTGTTACTTGCCACCAGGAGTATTCTTTCTGATGCAAAGAGCTGACATCCATTCTGTCATTTACTCTACACATCTCCTGAAGAAGTGATTATTACTCCCAAACTACAGATGAAGAGATCCAGAAAAGGATAGGGGCTTGCCAGATATCACTCAACCCACCTGGGGGAGAGGAGCTGAAATCCAGCTGGACCAGATCCCATTATTTCACTTATGCCTCACAATATGCCTGTGAACTAGGGGTTGGGGTCCTATTTTATAGACAGGAATACTGAGACTCAGAGATGGAAAGGGACCTGCCCTACTTTTCATGATAATCCAGTAGGAGAATAACCACATGTAAGTTATTCTGAGCCCCAGTTTAGTGACTTCATTTGAAGGACTCTGGTAGGTCACTATTTTTTGGGACGAGAATGCTCTAACTAACCTGTCCAGGTGTGGTTCTTTGTTATTCCGTGTTCCCTCTGTCATCTGGAAAGAGCTGGACGGGTGCTTTCAGCTGGTGGCTGCGTTGAGGCAGCTCTCTGTGTCCGTGATTCCCATGTAACACCACCTCAGAAGCAACTTAAAACAACACCTGTTTATTATTGCTTACAAGTCTGTGGTCAGTGGGGTCATTCTTACCTAGGCCAGGCTCAACTCTGGGGGACTCGAGTGAAAGGGTTTTTATTGAGGAGATGGTGGGAATTTACGGAACCATTGGAGTCAGGAGGATCTAAATGGAAAGTGGGCCAGAACATCCAGGTAAACTCTACTCCACAGTGATACCACCTCTGAGGGAAATTCTCAGGATTGCTGGGACCTGTGGGCACCAAGAGACACACAAGATTGGCTTCTGCTATACTGCCTGTAGTAGCAAAATCCTGAAGACCCCCACGCCTGTATCAGTGAGCTATTGCTGCATAACAAAACAACCCAGAACTCAGTCACTTAAAGCCTATGTTTGTGTCATTGCTCTCACTGAGGGCAGTTGTGAGGTCTTCACATTAAGGAATAATCATATAGCTGTTGAAATGAATGAACTTGAGCTACAAATGACATGGATAGATCTCAAAAAATATAACATTGAGCCAGAGAGACAAGGTACATAAAGGATACTTAGAGTTGACACACATGTATAAAATGTACCAACAGTCAAACAGTACTGTTGATAGTCTAGATATATGTCTACAGAGCAAAGGGACAAACAAGGACCAAATCTTGAAATTGTGTTTATTGAAAAGGGGGAGGAGGGATCTGGAAGGTTCTCTGGAGACTCATCAGAGAGCATGCACTCACCTGTCTGGCCGCTGGCCTCCCAGCCTCTCCTTTCCATCCCCTCCCTCAGCCTGTGAGTGCCTCTCAAGACCCTGAGTCCTGGCTGCAGCAACTGACCAGCCTGGCTCTGATCTCTGCCCGTCTGCGGTTGCCCTCGGGCAGGGAGAGGGGAAGCTGGTGCCTTAGACTTCTGTGGTTGGAGATGGGCATCTCTTTCTGCCAAGAGGCTCCCAGGAGTAGGAAAGGAGGGGGTCTGGAGGACATCTGGGGGCATTAGGAGAGAGTCTCGATGCTACCAGCCAAAAATGACNCTCCCTCAGGACACGGCTTTGAGGTCCACTCCCCAGAGCCTTCCCAGACTTGCAGCCTGACTCAATACCTCCCTCTTCTGGGCTTTTCCATGGCTCTTTGCCTTCTATTCCTCTCTTAGGTTTCAAGAGTGTCTAGTTGTTCTGTTAAATCTATTGTATGCAGGATCTGGAAGGCTGTAGAGGCTGAGACATGATCTGGAAAGAAAGGACAGACAGAAGGAAGGAAAACAAGGCAGGGGAGGCTGAAGGAGCTGTGCTTCCCTAGTCGGTGTGTGTCTGCCCTCCTCACACCCAGAGGAGGCCCTGGCACACAGCAGGCCCTTNCTCCAAGTTTAACTGAATGTCATTTGGTGCCTTCCAACACTTAACACGGGAAGTGAAGGACATAGCTCCGTCGGGGAGCCCTCTCCTCAACACCTTCCCTCTCTGCCCACCCCAGTCTCCTTCCTCTTGCCTTCAGATGTGTTCTGTTGTCTGTGGTCAAAGGGTCCCTTTGCCTTGTCTCCACCCAGTCTTCCTGTTGCCACCCTCACTGCTTAGGCTGCTTCCTCCAGGCAGAGCCTGAGGCAGGGGTTCAGTGCCTGTGGTTTATTGAGGGAACTTCCAGGGGAAATCTGGAAGGGAGGGAGGGAAGCAGGATCCGACAGGGGAAGCAACCAAGCAAAGGTGCGGTTTTACGAGAAGTCTAGTCTCTGCCTCAACCCCACAGGGAGCACTGGAGAGTAAAAGGCACTGCAGAGCTCCCCTCCTTGGGATAAGGGGGCCGGACCTTGTTATGGTCATTCATTGGTCAATGACCAGCCCTGAGGGTGCATTTGAGATAGAGTATACACCTTCCTGGCATTTATTTCCCGATGCCAAGGATGCTTCTTCAGTAAAGGCATGGCTGTGATCTGTTAGTAGGTACCCTCACAGTAGCTGGGGGTTGGGTGCCCCACCCACTGGGGGGTTGGGCTGGGTGCCACCAGCATCACTACCCTCACCACCTGGCTCCACATGTGCCCCCCGGGACCTGGGCTGCGTGGGCAGGTCTGGAATTCTGCCCTAGTGCTGTGCATAGCTGGGCCCCTGTTTTCTGTAGCCTCCAATTTGTTTAGAGAGAGAGACCCTTGCACTAAATGGGAAGCTACTAATGTGAGCCCACCAACCACACTTTAAAAACTGGGAAATGTCAAACCCTGCTCTGGATTTCTGGCCTCTCTGGCCAACAGAAAGCTGGCACCCAGGGCCCATTCTCAGCAGGGTCATAGGTCACTTGGCACCAGGCAGTGAGGTCCCTGCGCTGGGGCCCGGGCTTTCCAGCTCCCCACAGCACCCCCACCTCTGGGCCTGTCCCCCTCATTTATGGCAGCTGCCAGGCCCCCGTGGGCATCTGAGTTTTGCACTTCTGGCCTAAGTGACCCCCCCCACTGGCCTTTGAGCTCAGACATTGTGTGCCTCTGTGTTTTGAGTGATGTTCTCCTTACTGAACACCTACTCTGTGCTCCATGTGGTCAGCTACTTTATATCCAAAGATGACAAGTAACTCTCAGCCTCTTACATATTGAACACACACACACACAATCCCAAAGTTTTCACTCTCCTGGGAGTGGCACAGTGAGAGGGACACACTGATTTGGGTAGTCACACCAAGGACTTCTTTCCAGGGTACCCCACACCCCGGAGACCCTTGGAGCTCTGCCTGCTGCCCAGATCTCTCTCCTGAACACCAGACACCCCTGTTCCCAGCTCTCTGTCACTGTCATGGGGAGGTGTCCTAAGTGCTTCAGACCCAGCACATCCAGGCTGAACCCCCACGACGGGGCGGGAGGACAGGCACCGTGTGGCCCTCCGGCATGCACTGATGCGCAGTGCCACACGTCCTGACCCCGGCCTGGGGCTGGCTGGGCACAGTTACAGAAACCTGGCCTAAGCAAGGCCAGAGGGGAGATGGCTTGGGAAGGGGTGTGTGTGAGCGGGACTTGCAGAAGGCCTGGGCAGGGGGGTGCACATACAGGTGCCCACTGCAGTGTGTCAGTGGGAGGAGACAGGGAAGGGAGGCCAGGGGCGGCCGCTGCGTCGGTTGGTCAGGAGATAATGGTGATTTGGACCCTGCTGGCTGCCCTGGCGGCAGAGAGCTGGGGCTGGACATCAGGGGTGCAGGAGAGAGCAGACGGCTGCTGGTGCTCGAGGACGGGGCCGGAGACTAGGCAGGCCGTTGTGGCTCCTGGGGTCAGCCGCAGCCCTGGCTGACACACCCAGGGCCCCAGAGGGAGACCTCACACCCCCCGGCACCCCAGACTGGCCGGCCATGCTCAGGCCATGCGGGGACAGAGTGCTTGCCGGGCGCCCCTACAGCCATGGAGGAGGGGGTCCCCTGCTTCGGAGGCAGGGGCATCGGCGCCCTGGCCCAGGCAGTCGGCCTGCAGCTGAGCCCTGAGCACTGCCCTCTGTGCCGTCCCAGCTGGGGACCCAGAGCCCTGCGGCCCCGGGGGTGGGGGGGTCAAGGGCCAGGCCCCATCCCTCTGCCCCCAGGCCCAGGAGATGAGCTCCAGCGCACCATTCCTGCCCAGTGACGTCGCCCTGCCCCGGGCTGGCCCCCAACCTCTCTCTGCTACACACGCGCATAGTGCCACACCTCCCCAGACCTGCCCGCTTGCTCACATGGTCACACTAGCTCATGGGCACACCTCACACACTCATGCTCATGGACACGCTCACCCCCCACATTATCTGACACACGGACACACTCTTACACTGACAACAGTGACGTGCACAGTCTCACACACACACTCACACTGATACACTCACGTCGTCTTAACTCTCACAAACACGCAGACGCAGACGCTTACATGCTCACACTGACAGGCTCACATCCTCACACACATCCTCACACACACTCTCACACACACCCTGGAGGCCCACAGTCTCCCACACCCGTGCTCATTCCCCTGACACAACTGATACGTCACCTCTTGCCCCTCTAGCCCCAGTGCACCCCCTACCCAGTCACAACTCACATGCACACACCTCTGATGCAGGCTCACTTGCATGCACACACACTGCTGGACAGACACGCTCTCAGGTCCATGTGCTTGAGTACTAATGGCCGCCCCAGGATCACACACATGGCGCACTCCCCTGTCCCTGAAATACTCGTCTATCCACAAGCCCACAGCCCTGAACAAGTCACCCCCATGCACCCCCATCCCTGAGTTCACACCCCAAACCCATAGCTCCCCTGTGACCATCCCATGTCCATGCACTCCTGTCCCTGAGCTCACACCCCAAGCCCAGAGCTGTCCCGTGACCATCCCGGGTCCATGCACCCCCGTCCCTGAGCTCACACCCCAAACCCAGAGCTCCCCCGTGACCATCCTGGGTAGCTATGAGAAAATGAGTCACCCAAGGAGGCTGTGTTGCCCTCCTATCTCTGCAGGGCTGTCTTGGGGTTGGGGAGGAGGCCTGTGACCCAAGAGTGTGGGCCAGGCCCTGCAGGAGCGAAGAAAGGAGAGACACTGGGAAGCCAATCCTAAATCCTGTGGGAAGGAGAGCTTTGTCTACATCAAAGCTGGCAGGGAACGAGAGTGAGGTTCCCATCTAGGAGGTGTGCAAGCATGGGCTAGTCCACTCCTTAATGGAGAAGCCATAGAGGGACCTCAAGCCACAGATTCTGGTTGCTGGGGGGTCAGGGATGGAGGAGCCAGGCTGGGTGATGGGCTTGTGGTAAGGAAGGGGCTGGCCGGGCAGGTAAGGGGCTGGAGGGGGGCCAGAGAAGCAGGTACACTTGGGGCCCCCGGTCCCAGAGGGTGAGGGCTGTCTCGCCATGGCCACCATAACTCAGCCCAGGTGGACAGTTTCCTTTCTCTTGCCTGATTTATTGCCTGCTTGGAAGGGGCGAGGCCCATTCTTTGAACTTCAAAGGGAGCAGTGAGTGAAGCCGGGCAGCACTGACAGCTCGCTGAGCCTGGGGGCCTGTCCCAGAGGCTCCCGGCCTCCAGTCTGCCAGCCACTCGCCAATCCTTGCCAGGCCATGGCCTCCTATTCTGTACAATGTGGTCTGGCCACTGGGCCCCAAAGATGGAGTCCTGCACTTGTAGATGCTGGGGGGCTGTGGCCCCCAGGCTCTGTTCCAGCTTCTTGGCCCTGTAAAGCTCTGTTTTGGACAAAGAGGGAAAATATCACTTCTTGTATTTTCAGCCCATCACTCCTTTTACCATCTTCACAAAGACAGAAGCAGGAACAGGTACTTTCAGCTCACCCTCATTTTGCAGGTGGGTGAATTGAGGCCCAGAGACACTAGCCTGCCTGCTAAGCCCACAGAGAGGCCTGCACCCAATCCCTGGCCTTTCTCCAGAGCTGCCTCCTGGCCCATGCACCTGCGGTTGGGTCAGGCAGCGTTTGTTGAGGTTTCCACTTCTTGGGCCGAGGGGCTGGTCTGCGCAGGCTTTGCCGTCTCTGGGCCTTAGTGTCCTTGTCTGGGAAAGGGCCACACACTGGTATGCTGACACTCTTGTGTGAAAAGAACCTCAAGTCCCGTGGCTGTGGCCTTCGTGCTTGGGGCAGATCTGGGAGGTGTTTTCCTTTGTTGTGTCTGGAGTTACATAAACCATTCCATCCGAGCTGGGGTCAGTCCGTGTTTAAGACCGTGTTTTGCAGGGCCTCCAACTCTTGGTTTCTGCTCAGGTCATGACCCCACGGTTTGTGGGATCGAGCCCTGTGTCGGGCTCTGCGCTGACAGCGCGGAACCTGCTTGGGATTCTCTAGCTCCCTCTCTGCGCCCCTCCCCTGCTCTGCTCTCTCTTTCTCTCTCTCTCTCTCTCTCTCTCAAAAATAAAGATTAAAAGAACCCCTCCCCCCAAAAAACTATGCTGCCCATAAAAATCTTGATTTCCACCTTCTTGGAGAGAATAAAAAACGTATCACTCCAGTGTTCCCAGCTGCGAAGCACCACCATCTGGAGTGGGGAGAGGTTCCCCGTGAGGTAGAGGACACATTCTCTAGCCTCCACACCTCCTGCCTGCCAGCGTCCTTACTGATGTGCTCTGCCTGGCCCCTGGAAGCCCCTGAGTTTGAGACCCTTAACGTGCCTCAACTGATCTGCTTTGCAATTCCTGCCCCATTTCCTAACTGCTGTGTGACCTTGGGCAAGTCACTTTACCTCTCTGAGTCAGAATGGGCTAAAGCCTATGGTACCTGGAGAAGGGCTCAGCTCCAGCCTTGCCAGCATCTCACCTGTGGCTGGGGGATGTCACAGCTGACCAGAGCTGAGCTTGGTGGGGACAGGAGAGCTCCAGGGCCTCACCCTCAAAGCACACACATGCACAGGAGCTAAAACTCAGGAAACCATGTTGTAAGGAGGCAGTGGGCTCTGGGGAACAGCTTAAGCTGTGGTCTGTGAAGCCAGAGAGGCCTGGGGCCAACGCCTTGTTCTGGCACTTTCCAGCCAGCTGTGTGAGCTTGGAAAAGTTACTTAACCTCTCAGGACAGCGTATCTGTGGGCTGCTCCTCCCTGGAAGCCTCAAAACAGAGAGGTGGTGGGGATGTGGGGTGTTCATGTGGGGAAGGCATCGCATACATGCTCGGTGACTACCAGGAAAGTTGGGGGCCCAAAAGAGGGAGGGCCTGGCCCCGAGAGGGCCTTCTGGGAGGTCGGGAAGTTGAGGAGGGTCTGGACAGGAGTTTCTAAAGCTGGGGGGAAGGGGAAAGGAAGTATGTGAATGAGAGAGGTGCCTGGCCAGACTGTAGCTTATCAGGGAAGGCCCCTGGTGGGGATGGGGGAGGGGCTGTCAGGGGGCCAAGGATGTGGCCTGAGACATCCAGACCAAACCTTAGTGATGGGGGCCATGGGTGTTCTCGAGCAGGGGACCCCTGTCTTTCTTTGAAGTCAGTTGTGATGCACAAGCATGCACTTTTGCTAATGCCCCAACTTTGTGGGGTGGATGACAATGTTCTTCTCAAAGATACTGTCAGGGCGCCCATGGACAGAGCCGTGTGTTGCATGTTGGGTCCCGGTCTGGGTCTGCTAACTCACATCCCTCCCGCCAACCTGCCCCACCCTAGATGTCAAGTGCTTCCTAAGATCTGCTGGGGAGAAATGAGCCAGGCCTTTGGGTTCAAAGAGATCAGGGGTCCAGATCCCAGCTCCATTCCTGTGTGGCTCTGGCAGAATTTTCCAGGCACTTCTTTGAGCCTCCGTTTCCTCATCCATAAACCTCACAGGTGAACCATCATCTAGAAGTTTAGAGGTTTCCTTTCGGTGCAGGCATGTTCTAGCTTCTCATTTTGTAGAGGAGGAGGGGTGTGGGGCCACTTGACTCACCCCCTGCTGGGTGAGCGTGTGCCTTGAACTGGGACCCTGTTGGGGGGTGTGGTTGGGGGGCAGGACGAGGGAACCTCTCCAGCTGCCTTTGGTGCCTAAACTAGGACAGAAATACACAGAGGCCGAACGTTTGTTGAGTGTGTACTATGTGCTGGGCCTCACGGGGCTCCCAGAGCAGAGGCTTGGGCAGAAGTGCGGGACATGCACCCTGCACGCAGCCGCATGAAGAGAGGAGCTGTTTGTACCAGCAGGAAACCCTTGGTTGGGAATGTGCACTGTCTTTTAGGAATGATTTGGGGGCCATAAATTTTCGGTAGCAAAGCGATCCTCAGAGTTTTCATAACGCTGAAAAGTTTGGACTTGTCTCGAGGGGTAACAATTTCACCCAAGTGATGCACCGGCCCCGACTATTTGTTATTGCAGAGGGTGGATTTTTTTTTTTCCCTTAAGGTGGAATCCTCCTCAGATTTCATGCTCTGCTTTAACTTGTTTTATTTCACCTGGAACACGAATAAAAATAGCCATGAGACCTACAGATGGCAGAGGAAGGAAGGAAGGAAAGAAGGAAGGAAGGAAGGAAGGAAGGAAGGAAGGAAGGAAGGAAGGAAGGATGGAAGGAAGGAAAGAAGGCAGGCAAGCAAAGTGTTTGTTGAGCATTTACTATGCGCGCTGGCTCTGGTTCTGGGCCCGCAGAGCAGACCCCTTAGGCCAGGTCCCTGGCCTTGGCAGTGTCTAGGTAGCGCTGGGTCAGGTGGTACAACCCCCCTCCCCCGACTCCGTGCATGGTGGATCCTCAGGCCAGCCCCCCGACCCCACATGCAGCCATTTCATACATGAATAAATGAAGTCTCCAGAGAATTTGGGACTCAAGATTCAAACTCAGAGCTGTGTAACTCGAAAGTGCATTTTGGGGGAGCAGGAATCCATTCAGGGGCAGATCTCTCAAATCCCCACAATCCCACACTTATCTCCAGTGGCCGAGCTAATGTCTCTCCAGCTGCAGCGTCAACTTCAAGTGTGAACAGGACAGTGGGGAGGGGATGTTTGACATAGCTGATTCCGGGCCGCCTGTCCCCTCAAGCACCCGAGAAGCCTCGTTTCCATGCCAACCGTTGCTGTGCCCCTCGTGGGCATTTTTATCGACTCACTAGCACAAGCCCCGTAAGGGTGCCAAAGGGGGCATTGCTTTGAGGCCGGGCATTTGCATGCCATCTGCACGTTTAGTCATTTTTCTGGGTTCTCCCTAAACAGGGGCTGACACAGTGAATGCGTTCGTTGTCTCCAGAGCCCGACTTGACAGGATCAAAGGGCGTCAACATCGTGCTGTGTGTTGATGGAGAGGCTGAGGCAGCGGAACAGGAGCCGGGCAGGCTCGGGGGGGCCCCCACGGCCAAATGTGTGTCCTGGTCAGGCTTTCCCAGGCCAGGAGCAGCAGGTGGGTGTGAGGCCCAGACATAAGGCTGCGTTGAATGGGGAGCGGGAACCCCGGGGAAGGAAGAGTCATGCTCAGAGTGAGCGAGAACATTCTGCTAGCCGAGCTGCCGGGACAGACTCTTTGTTGTCTGTGCCCCTCACGTCCTCCACTGCCAGGGGTTATGCGTCTCTACAGAAAGGGGGGGTCACTTGGTCCACACCAGGTAAGAGGTCCAGCAGCTAGAGGTGGTGGGGTGTGAGCGGCAGAAGAAGTGTAGGGTCCAGCGAGCTCAGGAGGCATGCAGAGGGCCTTCCAGGACCGGGACAAGGCTGGAGGTGGGTGTGTGGGCCAGGGCTGCCGTAGCAAAGTCCCCCAGGCCCGGCCGCATCAACAGCAGAGAGTTACTGTCTCTCCGTGCCAGAGGCTGAAGTCTGGGCTCAGGATACTACCCTCTGGGTTAGTAAATTCTGAGGCCTCTCTCCTTGGCGTCTAGGCTACCATCTTTTCTGGGTGTCTTCACCTGGTCTTGCTTCTGTCTGTGTCTGTGTCCTAATCTCATCTCCTGGTACGGACACGGTCAGATTGTAGGACCCCCTACACGACCTCCGTTTAACTTAATTACCTGTTTGAAAATTGTATCTCCAATGACAGTCACATTCTGAGGCACCAGGATTTAGGACATCAACATATGAATTTTGGAGGAAGGGACCTCACCCCAAACAGTGGAGATTGTCAGTGAAGACAATGAGGAGGGAACGATGAAGTAAGAGGGGAGGTGGATGAGAGCCTGACTCCAGGAGCCTTGAATGCCAAGCTGAGGGTCTGGTCCTCCTCTATCATGTGATGGTCACATGTCTCAACCCCCAAAGCAGGGAGATGAACATGCAAAGGACATTTGAAGCCAGCTAAGCTGGTGCTAGCCGGACTGGACTGTGTCAGGGGTGCCTAGGGAATGGCCATCCCTTCCATTAGCAGCACACGACACAAGTGTGGGGTTCTCCTTGTGCTGGCCAATTTCTAGGGGTTGATTTCCAGTCCAGGAAAAGTCACTCGACCTCTTAGGCTGGGTTCTCTCCAGAAGCAGAGCCTGAGGCAAGGGTTTAGAACCTGGTGGTTTATTTTCAGGTGTGATCCCAGGGCCTAGGAATGAAAGACTGGGGCAAGTGAGGCATAGAAGAGGGAGGCCAGTCCCAGGGGGCATTATTGACCCAATAGTTGCTGTGGGTGACTGGGGCCGGATTTTCCTGAGGCCCCACGAGGATCCTGTACAGCACCTAGGGATCCTCCCCCAAGGGACAGAAGAGGGGCTGCCATTGCTCATTGGCTAGGCTTCCCATGGCAGGGAGGGCACTCCCTGCACTTCCCAGCTTGCTTGCATTTCTGAGTGGCTCCGGAATTCATCATGTCACATGTGGAAGCTTCAGGAAAGTCCAAGAGAGATCACTGCGGGCAGCATGTGAGGTGCTTGGGACTTTCCTCTACAGAACTGGGTGTCCTAGCCACAGCTGCACTGAAGATGTGGCCCGGGACATGCCAGGTGGGGGACAAGGGGTGTCGATCCTCCTCCCGAGCTGGAGCATAACGGATGGAGTGGCCTGCTTCAGGGAGCTGGAGTCCCTGCTGGTATTCGTTTCTCTGACACGTGCTGATGGGCACACTTCCCATGCCAGGCTCTGTGCCCTACCTAGCCGGGCACACGGAGGCCATGGGAGTCCTGGGAAACCATTCTGGGAACAACAGGCATCCTTAGTGAGGAAGGTCAGACAAGTGTCACAGTGGCGGCATGGATCAGAACCTTGAGGATGGGGAGGTGTGTCCTGGGGCGAATATAGGTACCCAGGCTGAGGGAACATGGATGCAGGTGCCCTTGGGCACCCTTTACCCTCCAGATCTGAAGTCCAGCAGGATCCCATTCTTCCATGCACACCGACAAACACATCTTTTAGGCCGGCTTGCAGTTAGCAACTACGTTCTAGCCCCCTGGCTGTGGGCAGAAGGGACATGTGCCACTTCCAGGTCTGCCCACCTCCTCCACACAGTCTGTCCCTGCTCACTGGCTGATGCCGGGCAAGTCCCAGGCCACAGAGATGCTGGTGCACAAGACAGAAGGAAAGAACCTGGGTCCCCGAGTGACTACCTAGAGCTGAGCTCCTTGGCCAGACACTCTCGAATGATGCCATGAGTGAGAAATAGACCTATACAGTGATGAACCGTGGACTGTGGGACTGTTTGTTACCACTCTCAGCTTTCCCTTGCTGATACAGACATTGGTCATTTGAAATGCATGGTTACCATAAGATGGTAATGTGGCCTTGGCTCAGCTGTTGAGTGACCATGTGGAAACTAAGAGTCTTTGAAATGTAGTGGTCCACGTTATAAAGGGGGCAAAATACTTGGAAGAGCTTCTGCCTGGGCTAGCTTGGAAAGTGGAACATGTAGGTACTGAGCCATAGCTCCAGGGGAAGTGGTTGCAAAGAAGTAACAGATTTGGATTTGTGTGTCTTGGCTGTTAGTGACTGCATTGTGAGGTATCACAGGAGAGAGATGAGCCCAGGGGAGGAGCAGCTGGTTTGAAGCAGAAACAATGGGAAGAGAGCGGTATTTTTGTTTTCAGGGTTGGAAAAGCAACCAAGTCTGGATCTGAACGGGTAGGAGATAAGATTGAGAAAAACTCTAGGCGGCTGTGAAGACCAGGGGAAGGATGTGACATTTCTATTAAGTTACAATAACCTCAGGGTTGTCATGATTCAGTGGGGAGGAAGAGGCAGGGAAGCAGGAAGTGGGGGAAAAATAAAGGTGTTTGGGCTGGACAATGAAGTCTTAGGAAAGAGCTCTGGGTGTGATGCTTGGCCCTTAGAATGGACTGGAAGCAATATCAGAAACCTAGGTTTGGAGGGAATTGCTTTCCCAAAGGAACAATGATTCTGGACTAAAAAGAGTCTCTGATTGAAGCTTAAAATATCCTTTGGGCCCCCAGCTCTCCACAAATAGGAAACAGCCTCTAGAAACTTCTTAGTGGCCAACGGGGCACCCTACTTTATGCCCTAACGGGTGGAGCCAGGGGACATGGAGGAAGATGGATGAGGAGTTGTCTAAGAAAGCATAGCCAACATCGAGTTAGGGGACATCCTTAACAGCCCCTGCCTTACCCTAGGCAGTGGACCACTTGCTTCTGGTGTCTTCCATTCTTCTGTCTTCTGAAGGGGAGTTTTCACTGGGGTTACCTTACCTCTGCTCAACACACACTGTGTGCATATCAGGGGGCAAAAAACATGTTTTCTTTCTAGTTCATGGGCCATCAGACCATGCAGTGACTGGATGGGACCTTGGGGTGTCTCCTTGGGGAGAAGGCAGTTTCTACATGTAGAATGGAGGATATTCATGGATATGTGCTGGCCAAGGGGACAGACTAGAGCAGAGGCCACTAGGTGTACAAAAACGTCCATGTCCCTTCCCATCTTGCCGGACACTCCCCAAGTCCGCATTCCCTTGCAGTTAGCTGGTGATGTAACTGAATTATGGCCAAAAGAATGTGGGCAGAGGCGTGCACACACCTCCAGGCCAGGCCCCCCAAAGCCTGCATTATCGTCCACTGTTTTCATGGGTGACACCAAGGTGACCTTGGTGCCCACGTTGGAAGTGGAGGGGCATAAAATGGAATTGTTGTGGGCCCCTGGACAATTGCATGGGGCTGAGCTCTGAGCACCATGCATTAGAAGGTGGCATGAGTGAGAAATAAACCTCAGTAGTTGAAACCACTGTGACTGGGGGCTCTTTGTTACAGGATTAACTTATCCTGACTAATACACACACCTATCTTGGCCCCCTTCTAGCTGGCTGATCTGTAAAAGCCACGTTACTCTTGCAGAAAACTGGATGGTGCCGTTGCTCATTGGGCAGTCACAGAGCCTTACGAAGCCCTCAGGGCCCACATGCCACTCTCTCCTGTCATCTTGCCCCCTTCTCCCCTCCCCTGCCCCTTGCCCTCTGTTCTTGGGTCGCACTTTTCTTTTCCTCAAATCTCCCCTCTGTCTTCTCCCTCAGGACCTTCCTCCTATTTCTTCTGCCACCCTGTTTTGTTGAGTTCACCCATTGTCCTTCAGGCCTTAGCTAAAGCATCTCTCTCCTGGGGAAGGACTCTTGGCATCCTCGGACTGGATTCGGTCCCCCCGAACATCAGTTGTGGGCCTTCGTTACAGTCGCCCAGAGCCCGCCCTGGCTTGGGCAGAAGAGAAGTGTTTTGGAGGCTGTGTTAATTAGGTGCTGTTAACCATCTGCCCCGCATCTCTCCCCTCCTCCCTCCCTGCTAATAGACCCCCAGTTAGGTTCCGTGGATCCGTGTGCCCTTTGGGCTCTTTTCCAGAACCTGCTTCCTGCTGCAGGTGGCTGTGGGGCCCAGTGCTACTTGATGGGATATAAATGGGAGTCTGCTTGGGTTTTTGAAAGGTTGTTTTCCTAAAAATGCCAGCACAGGCCTCACCCTCCCGTCTTCCTCCTTCCTGTGTGAGGATGGACACTGTGTGTTAAGGACAGTGGGCCAGAGGCTGGAAGGAGCCTTTGTCCTCGATGATGCCCTCTAGCTGCTAGCTGCTGCCTCCTCCCCACCCCCCCACCAGCCTGCGTCGTCCCAAGAAAACCAAAACCCTGCTTGGTCAAGCTTGGAAGTGGGGCTTGTTACATGCAGCCAAACACAAGCCTAATGAGTGTGGAAGTCTTTTGGGGGCTTCGCAGATTGGACAGGAGGCCTGGAGAACCATGCTGGCACGGAGAACATAGCCCCCGTCAGGGCCCCGGGGACCATGTTAGGATGCAGTTCCAGAGGGGCCCAGAATGAATCCATACATCTTTGCCTCCAAGATGAGCTTCAGCTCCAACATCCTGGGCAGGGCCAGCTGGTCCCATGCCTGGATTGCCAGAGTAGGACTAGGGGATGCCTGGGACCCCAGAATCCTACAGTGCGAGGCCACATCCTGAACATCACCTGCTACGTCCTCTCTCAAAACTCCCTGTGCTTTCATTATGGTGACGCTAAACCAAAGGCCACCATGGGCTGGGGGATGGGCACAGAGCCCCAGAGAGCGGGGAGAAGGCCACAGGGCTGGGGAAGGCTCCTGGGAGGAGGGAGTCCTGGGTGCCACACTTTTTTTTTGAGATATAATTGACATATGACATTAGGTTCCTTAGTACAACATGATTCGATATATGGGCATATGTGATACGATCAACAAGACCAAGTCTGGTTGACATCCATCACCACACAGTTTTTTACAATGTTTTTCTCATGGTGAGAACTTTTAAGACTTACTCTTTTAGCAACTTTCAAATATGTAATACAGTGTTATTCACTAGAGCCTCCCTGCTGTACATTACATCCCAGGAGTCATTTATTTTAGAAGAGGACATTTGTATCTTTTGACCCCCTTCACCTTCCCACCTCTGGCAACCAGCACTCTGTTCTCTGTATCCACGAATTCAGTTTTAATTTTTTTTTTAGATTCTGTAAATAAGAGAGACTGCATATTTCTCTTTCTCTGACTTATTTCACTGAGCATATTGCCCTCAAAGTCCATCCATGTTATGCAATGCCAGGATTGCCTTTTTATGGCTGAGTCATATTCCATTATATATATTCGCACCGCATCCTCTTCATCCATCCATTTGTTGATGGACTCGTAGGTTGTTTCCAAGTTTCTACTGCTGTAACTATTGCTACAGTGAACATGAGGGTGCAGATGTCTTTTCAAATTGATGGTTTCATTTCCTTTGGGTAAGTACCCAGAAGTAGAATTGCTAGTTCATATGGTAGTTCTATTTTTAGTGTTTAATGTTTATTTTTGAGAGAGAGAGAGACAGACAGGGCATGAGTAGGGGAGGAGCAGAGAGAGAAGGAGACACAGAATCCGAAGCAGGCTCCAGGCTCTGAGCTGTCAGCACAGAGCCTGACGTTGGTCTCGAACTCACAGACTGGGAGATGATGACCTGAGCCAAAGTCAGAGGCTTAACTGACTGAGCCACCTAGGTGCCCCTATTTTTAGTTTTTTGGAGAACCACCACACTGCTTTCCACAGTAGCCGCACCAGTTTACATTCCCACCCACAGTGCGTGAGGGCTCCCCTGTCTTTGCACCCACGTCAACACTTACTATCTCTTGTCTTTTTGATACAAGCTATTCTAACAGGTGGGAGGTGGTATCTCGTGATCGTGACTTGCATTTCTCTGATGCTGACTGAGGTTGAGCATCTTTGCATGTAATTGTTGGCCATCTGGATCTCTTCTTTGGGAAAATGTCCATTCAAATCCTCTAGCCATTTTTCAATTGGATTGGTTCTTGGTTTTTGGGTTTTTTGCTGTTGGATCGTAGGGGGTTCTTTACATATTTGGGATATTAGTTCTTTATCAGATATGTGATTTGCAAATATTTTCTTCCATTCAGTGGTTTGCCTTTCCTTTTGTTGATGGCTTCCTGTGCTGTGCGGGAGCTCTTTAGTTTGGTGTGGGTGTGCATGCTTTGAATGCCCACATGCTGCCTGTGTGGCTACCACATTCCCGAGACTGTCCCCCGGGATGCCTGCTCCCCAGAGCTGGCTTTCCTCACTTATTTGCCCACTCCAGGACCCCACCAGTGCCACAGCCTTGACTGCCCTCCATACTGCAGGGGGCACTGGATTTGGGCACTGCTCTATACAAGGCAGTGCCCACCCTGAGGGCCAGCCTGCCTCATCCGCCTCTGGAACAGGGCCAGCTCCCCTGGGTCCCTCAACCACGCTTGCATTAAGTGATACATCGGAGAGCAGCCGCATCTTCTATTATTCACCACCAAGCATTGTGGGCTCCCCCTGTGGCCCAGGCTCTGTGCCACATGTTAGAAAGGGCCTCTCGACCTGATAGTCCCCAAGGGGAGCAGATCTCTCTCTCTCTCTCTCTCTCTCCCTCACACACACACACACACACACACACACACACACACACACACATACGCAGGCACGGCCTGTGGGGATGTGTGGAGTGTGGAGGGCTGTGGAGACAGTGAGGTGCTGTGATGAGAGAGATCTGCCCTAGCTCAGGGGGAGGGGGAGGGAGGCTCACATGGGCAAAGCGTGGATGGAGACGAGCCTTCCTGGGACACAGCCTGGCCGGACTAAGACCCTGAGTCTGGGGGAGCACGCTGTACCTGCATTTGAGGGACCGAGCGTGGGCCAGTGTGGCAGGAGCATATATAGTGAGGAGACACGGGGCTAACACGGCCGGAGCAGGTGGGCTCTCCTGCGAGCGGAACGGGAGCCACAGCAGGTTTGGGGTCAGGCATGCAGCTGTGGACCTGTGGGAAGTCACGGTTTGGGAAGAAATGTGGGAAGTAAAATCAGGAAGACTTGATGATAATTTGGGGAGGGTGAGAAGAGATGAAGGAGTCACAGGAGACCCCCTAGGATCCTGGCCTGGATCTCTGGGTGGCTGGAGGTGCCATTTCCTGGGAGGGGGGAGAAGGAAGCATGAACAGATTCATAGTTCAGTCTGGAACCTGAAAGATTAGAGTTGTCCCAAGGCGGGAGGACACTAGGCATTGGAATATGTAGGTCTGGGGCTGCGAAGGGATCTTGTTTTCTTCCCTTCTTTTTTTTTTTTTTCCATAAACACCTTTTGGGAGCTTCTTTGTGCCCGTTCTTGAGCTGAAGATGGCAAGAGAGCTCCCTCTGGGATTTCTAAAGCTTGTGATCCACTAGGGCCCCTGTGTACCTCCTCAGTACCATGTGAGATGGACTTAGCTGCTGTGGAAATGAGACTCCCAAACCTGGTGGCAAACAAGCCAGAGTGAGTGAGATGGGAGACAAGGGAAGGTCTGGGAGTGGGGTTGTTTATCTCTCCCGCTTTGTGGACCACTCAGGCGTTCCAGGACTGGGAGGGGACTCTGGAACCCTCCAGACCTCCATTTCCAAGTTCAAGGGGACTGCTCCCGTGCTCACCTTCCCTGAGCCAGCCGAGAAGGGAAAGGGCCGGGGGAAGAATGTCCATTTATTTCCTGGGGGCCACTGGAAGGGGCACCCATGGCCGACCTCCCATTGGCCAGGAACCATCTAATGTCCTCAGGTCTACACTGTGATCGAATGCCACAGGGAAGGTGGGAGAGGCAGTCTCTGGGATGACGGGGCAGCTGTGTCCTCAGATAGCCCTTCGAGGGTCCTTACTATTGGGAAGATGGGCGTGTGGAGACTTTGGGACAGCCGTGGTCCCCACCTTGGAGTCTGCACCTTGAAAGCCACGCAGTACAGTGGCAGAAGGAAGTGTCCCACGCGGTGTCATCCCGAGACAATATGAGCAGAGCGTTTTGAAGTGATGAGGGTCCTCCGGGGCCCAAAGTGGGTGCTTCATTTCAGCACACAGTTGGCTTCTTATTCAGTCCTGGCGATCTGATTATGGAAATGGTGTTGGAGTTTCTGCTGCATGCCTTTTCCAGGCGGTATCCCCAAATCCCCTTGGAAGCTGCCCCATTGGGTATCCCTCCAACCTGACCTGCACGCCTCCCCTGATGGGAAGCTCACCCCCTTACGGGTACCCTCTCCATTTCTCTGGACTCCCTGACTGGGAGCTCTGACTTCCTCCTGTGGCCGCCCACCCAGTCTCTGCTCCCAGCTGTTAGTCCTGGCTCTGCCCTCTGCTCTCTGCTGGCCCCAGAACAATCCTGAAGAAGTCTGGGGTCAACGACAGAAGTCCTCCAAATCTGCTTTTCCACCAGGAAGAGAGAAATGTATGGCTGTCCAAGACTCCAGGGGCATTCGAGTCCTCATGGCTGGTGTCTTCCCTCAGATACCCATGAGCTGTGATGATGAGAAGAGAGACATTATGAGTGACGCAGTGTCCAACCGAGTGATCCCGGACAAGTTGTTTCACATCATTGAGCCTCCACTTCCCTGTTTGGAAAACAGGAACTAGCAGTTCAAGGGCTGGGTCTGATTCCCAGGGCCGGCTTTCACCAGCTCTGAACCTGAGCCTGAGTGTGACGCCTGTCTGGGCTGCAGTTAGGTGGCCCATCTTTAAAGTGGGGGTAACGGGGGATGGTACCGACCTCACTGAGGTCTCAGGATGCTTGAAGAAGCTCACGCCTGGGGAGGACACGGCAAAGGGCTGGCCACAGTAGTGATGCTACCTGGGACTGTTAACCAGAAGTTCTTTTCTCTCAGATAGCTCTCGCTGCCCCCTGGGCACTTTCCTGCCTTGTCCTTCTTGCTCTCAATTCAATGAGCCAGTTACTTCCTGGCTTTGCGTTTCCAAAGCCCAGACCCACTAGAAATGGAAGAGTTCATGGGAGGGCTTCCGAAAAGGTAATGAAGAGTTTACTGTGCCCCAAGGCTGTTCTGACCGCTCTGCATTATGTCCTGGAACCCTAATGCCGACCTATGAGGCATGTGCTCTGGTACTCATTTCACAGAGGAGAGAACTGAGGCATACATGCTGCACAGCTAGTGGTAGCACAAGCAGGCATAACTTTGGACTTTCGGGGGCCTGGATTCTCCTGCCCCACCCCCACTGCGAGCCTCCAGCAGTGGGTGCCCACACACAGTGAAGTTTTCCCAGGCTCCAGGGTAGGGTGGAGAGGAGGGGGGCTCAGCAGGGAGCAGGGCCCCAGCTTGAGGCACACGGGTGAGCTGGTGGGCCCTGAGAGCAGATGGGGCTTGGCTTGCTACCCCGTGGGAGCAGTGCCTGTTGGGGTCTCCCCCAGTCAGGTGGATGGCCTGAGGGCAGGGGACCAGGAGAATGCAGGAAGGGGGTCTGCAGGGGAATGGAGAGAGGCTGGCCTTGGAGGGGGGAGGCTGGAGGTAGGCTGCAGGGGTCCTGCCAAGGGGAAAGACAAGGGCACCCAATAGAGATTCCATTTATGTCAGTGTAGGACTCAAAAGCTGAATCTTTACAAACATTTCTTGAACATCCGAGGTTGTGGTTGGAATATCATCCAGGCTCCATTCTCAACATGTCCACGATCATGGTCTTCTTGACGTTGCTGTCCAGTGGGGGAGGAGACGAAATAGACTTGCCTGTGTTTGTATGCATGTGGCATGCCTGCCTGTGTGCGCCATTGTGTGTCTGTGTTTGTATTTGCAGGTGTGCACATCTGCGTGTATATGCCTTGGTCTGTGTGTCTCTCTGTGTAGGTGTGCATGTGTGTGTTTAGTATGCGCGTGCACGTGCGCCCCTCCCCTGCACAAGTTGCCCGCACCCAGCCTGATGGTGCACGGTGCACTGGAGCCCTGTCCCTCCACCCCAGCCCCCAGAATGCTGTTTTGTTTCTCTCCTTTCATATTCAAATGTCAGCCTGGCTCCCAGCATGCCCTAGGGATTTATGGCCTGATTGTGTATTGTTGGAGCCTGGTGAGTGGGTGAGCTCATCACTTGGCTTGTGATGGTAATTCCTGCCTGGGGGGGGGTGGGGAGGCTAAAGCTGGGGGGGGCCCATCTGCTTCAGAGGGGCTTGCTTGGGTCCTGCCCCAGCGCACCCCATGCCCCTTGTTGCTAGGTGCCCATTGAATCCAGAAATATGGAATAATGCAAATAACAACAGCTAATGTTTATTTATCAGGGATTGACTGCCAGGTGCAGTTCTAAAGCCTTTTCCTGCTCTACCACATTTTAGCTCCATTTTAAGGGATGAGGAAACTGAGGCTGAGGCTGGCACCCCAAGGCAGAGAGCCGCTGTCTGGCTGACTTGCCATCTACCGCCAGGCGGCCTGACTGGCAGTGAGCAGGAAGGGTAGAGCCCTCTGGGGGGGCTGGGCGCCCTCCTTCCCAGTCCATGTCAGCCCCATTTTCCACCCCAGCGTCCTCTCCCTCACCTGTGCCTTTTTGCTCGGTCTGTGGGCAGACCTGCTCCCCTGTGTCCTGGGCTCACCCCTCGCTGGAGGCCTGGCCTCCCTGCTTCCTGGAGGCTCCCCGTCCTCAGCACAGCTGCTGGGATGCCCTTCCTGGAACTTCCTCTACTCTTCACTTCGGCCTCTCGCACCTCCTCTTTGTGCTTGAGCCAAAGCTCACATTTGTCCTGGCTTTTAGAGCCCCTTTCGATTCTGGTCTTGTCCCCCAACCTCTGCAGGGCTGTCCTGGGGCAGGTAGAATAGGGAGCGGGCAGAGCGGGGACCGGTACTGAGCTCCTCAGTTGGAGAGGCAAGCGAGTGGAGCTGCTTGGGCACTTTGACTGAACTTGGGCCTGACCCAGTTATCCATGGTAGGAGGTGGCCATGGAGGCAGGAGCACTTGGGGACAGCCCTGCCGGAGGCCACTCAGCCACTGGCCCTCACACCCTGGGCCTCTCTGACCTCAGATGTCATTGTTCCACCCTTGCCTTAGGGGGTCTCCATAAGTCCAAGCTGTGGACCACACAGAAGAAGCCAGATTCCCTCCTCCAAGGGACTGGCTGCCTCATGCTTACAGTAGCCACAGTGGGGTGGGGGGGCTGGATGGGAAACTGGGGTAGAGCAAACCTTTGTAGTCATATACTCCTGGTTCCTCTCTGTTCCCTGCCAGCTGCTGGTGCCTCAGTTTCCTCATCATAGAAATGGGACAATACCACTGCATTGCAGTTACTGCTAATGCCAGAAGTTTCCGAGAAGGGCCTGCATTTGAGAAGGGCTAATTTTTCTTTTAAAATAAAAATGGTGTTTCTACAAAAGGCAGATTGATCCCGTCTGCATTCGGGACTGCATTTGTCCCCGGAGGGGTCCCGGGAAACCGTCTCCATTAGCCTCTGTGATCTCTCTGAACCTGTCACCCCATCCAAATACAGGGCATGGTGACAGTCCTGGCTTCCTTACAGGGCTCTAAGGATTGAGCAGGATAGAGCTGTTGGCACATAGCAGGTGCTCGTCCTCCCTGAGTGTGCCTCTTTCCACCAGCCAGCCTGCCCCCTGCAGAGAGGTGACTTTGCTTACCCTCTGGTGGAAGGGCAAGAGGGGCTGGGGATCCTGTTACTGTCGGGCGGGTCTGGCTCCCAGACAGGACAATGAGAATCGCATTAACCTTGGCCGGGGAGATCACCATCTGTCCAAACAGTGGGGGCTGCTGCCCACTGCCTGGGTGTCCCTAGTGACATGCAACATCGCAGGCTCTCTCACACACTTGCCCAGCAGACTTGCCTGGCGAGTCCTGCCCTCTCTGGCTTCAGTCTTCCCATCTGTACAAGGGCCTCAGCTTATCTGCTCCAGTCCCAAAGCTCTGGATTTTGAGCTAAGGCCTAGGCATTGCAAGGACTGTCCACACCCCAGCAACCCTGCTCACTTTGGGTATGGGGAAACTGAGGCCTGACGAGGGAAGATGAGGCATCCAAGGTCAGCCACGACTAGGACTCAGGTGTTTGAGCTTGGGGAAGAATCCAGAAGCTGTTAATGCCAGGAGAGTAGGTTAGAGCACTGCCCCAGAGAACGGGGGCTGTGGAGTGGGGGCCCATCTGGGTCAGGAGCCGTCTACGGCATGGCTCTTGAAGCCAGAGGCTCTTGAAAAGGGTGGTCCGGCTGAAGGGGGCCTCAGCATCCCCTTGCTCAGGCACCATCCTTGGAGCCCTGACTACAGGACTAGCTGGAGCTCCAAGGCTGTTCGTAGTGGGCCTTGCTCTGAAGCTCCAGTCTCCCTGAGCTAGGCACCTGCCGGGAGCACACTCTGCACTTCCGCGTCTCCAGGCTGCTATGCTCACGCTGTTCCCAGACCTGAAAATTCCCTCCCCTCTGACAACACACCTTATCCTGCCTCAGGGCCTTTGCATTTGCCACTCTTTCTCCTTAGAGTGCTTTCCCCCCAACTGTCCTCAGAGCTTGCTCCTTCACCTCACACAGACCTCCACTCAAATGTCCCTGTGGCAAGGAAGCCTTCCCTGCAACAGCCCCCCAGTCACTCTCCGTTCCCAGCCCTGCATTCTTTTTTTCTGCGATTCTTTGTGTCATGATATATATTTATATTTGTGTATTTGCCTATCTTCTGTGCATGAGTGTGAGGTATAGGAGGGCAGAGATTATATCTTATTCACTGCTGTGTCAGCAGCAAGGATGATTATGATGATAGTAAGGAAATAAAATAATAATAACTTGTGCAAACTGTTTTCCAGCACATTTCTAAGCACTTTACGTGGACTATTTCATATAATTTTCAAACCAGCCCCAGGAGGAAAGTCGTGTTATTTTCATTCCCGTTTTACGGATGAGGAAACTGAGGCACAAGGAGACTAAGAAATTTTCCTTGGAATAAGTGGTGGATCTCAGAGCAATGAGGGAATTCAGAGAAGGGAATGATTGTACCTGCCAGGGGGCGGTGGGGTGCAGAAAGGCTTTTCTGAGGAGGGGCCATTTGACCTGACCTTTGAAGGATGCGTAGGAGTCTGCCAGGCAGAGAAGCAGTGGGAACGATGTGTGCAGGGCTGAGTCAAGATGAAGAAGCCAGGGCCGGCCCAGCCCAGGCATTGCATTGGGATCCATGGCCTTCTCCCTCATCCCCTGGCATGGGGGCAAGCAAAGGAGGGAGCCACAGCCTGAGAGATAGAAGGAGTCCACTGCAGGCCCTAGGTGGGCTCTGTGTGAGCTGAGAGCATCTCAGCAAATGAACCCCCCTCTTAGAGGTAAGCTGCAGTGGGCTGCTCAGACACACCCCTTCCCCAGACACCCAGGATTCTGGTCCTCCGTGAGGGGCGCCCCCTGCTGGAGACACACAGAGACAGGGGAGAGAAGAATTTGGAGGTCGGGTCTGTGCTGAAGTGTAGCACAGAGGGGTGCAGAGGTCTCCATGGGAGACCACGGTCTGTTATGTATTCGCTATTTACTGAACACTCCGATCGAGGGCATACATAGTTTTCCCTCCAAACTAGGCCACTTGGAGAACGAATGGGACACTATTAATAGTTGCCCCAGGATGAGAGCTGTAAATCAGGACATATGGTCACACAGCATTCATGGGATCTACCATGAGCTTTACAATTATTAACTCATTTAATCCTCTCAAGAAACCTCCTAAAGGGGTTTGCCACCCACCCCAAATGGGGTGGGGAAACTGAGGCACAGAGAAAAGAAATTCACATACATTGGCACTTACTGTATGTTAGGCACTGAGCTGGGCCATTTGACAAAAACCTGTCTAACCCAGACCACAGATCTGTAAAGGACATTTTGGGAACTCCATTTATAGATAAAGAAACTGAGGATCTGAGACCCGACCCAAGTCCAAAGGATCCCCGATCTCAGCCTTTCTCTGCCTGACTAGGTCTCCTTGGAACATACATATGAACCCCAATCTCCTGCCTCCTGCTTTTTTCTTTTCTTTTTCACGCTTCCCACCCCACACCCACCCGGCCAGGGGGACTGTGGCCCAGAGAGGGGTGTGTCTCCAGCAGAAGAATGTGTGTGTTCTTTTAGGTGAGCCGAGAACAGAAGGAGGAGGAGGGGGCCTGGCTACTGGGCAGGGGCTGTGGGTGGGAGGAGGGAGTGGACAGGGGGTAGTAGACCGAGTTGGATCATTAGGCTCAGGGGCTCTGTCTCTTTCTGTCTCCTCTGACTCCTTCTTTCTCTCTCAAGGAAGCAGGTGCACCAAGCATGCCTACGTGGGCAGGGCAGACTCTTCTAAGGGATTCTACCACCCAGGGCTAGGCTCTGGCTTCCCATCTCTTCTGCCAGTCACTGACTCGGCGTGTGACTTTGTACAGGGCCCTTCCCAGTGTGGGCTTCACTCACTGTCCCATCCGGAACTCCTGGAACTGAGACTCAAGACCCTCTTAGAGCTTTCAGTTCTGTGGCTGACTGTGTGGTGGTTAGAGACTCTGGATTTGGGCCTGGCTTCAAATCCGGGCTCTGCTTTTTCAGACCTTGGGGCAACTTATTTAACTGGATGCTATGTGCTCGCTTGGAAAATAGAATGATGGCGAGGAGGATGATGATGATGATGATGATGATGATGGTGGTGGTGGTGGTGGTGGTTCTTTAGGCTGTCGTGCAGATTAAATCAGTGAATCCATGAGATGTGCCTAGGGCAGTGCTTGGCACAGAGGGGCTGTGCTGTGTTTGTTACTGTTACCTTCTAGGATGAACATAAGAAAGGAGACTCATAGGGAGGGGTCCAGCATGAGTATAGGAGGGAGCGCCTGGCTGTGGGCAGACCCAGCACAGCCGGGCAGTGGGAACAGATGGGACATTGTGCACTGGCGGGAGCCTGGAGGGTCGAGGGAGCCATGCCCAGGCACCTGCGGGGAACCGGGTGACCGTGGAGGGTGGGGAGTGGGCGCTGTGCCCAGGAATCTGGTCCCACTCGCTGTGGCTGGAGCTGAAGCGACCACAGCTCCCGGCCAGCCCAGCTGACTCCCAGCCTTAGCCCATTTGGGTGCCACCCTGGAGATTTTTGCCTTACAAGTGAGCATTACTATAATTCATTTCATGCTTGTCTTAATTTTAAATTTATTTTTTAATTTAAATTTTTTTTGGGTTCTGAGTTATGCTCACACGGTTCAAAAATCAAAAAGTTTAATAAACACTTTGGGGGAGAGTATGCCTCTGACTGACCCTGTCTCCCACCACCCAGCCCTCCCCCTCAGCCCACGCCATTAATCTACATCAATAAGTATAACATGCACATTTGATGTATTTCCCCCATTTTAAAGACAATGGAAAGCATGTAATGCACATTGTCCTACAACATGCTTTTTTTTTTTTTCATTTAATATCATTTTTTAAAGCAACTTTTCTACCTAGGTGAATCTAAATGAGAAGAGACACCACCAGTTCCTGAAAACAGAAGTAGCCATGACAAGAAACACATGGGAATAGAGCCAGGCTCGTAAACCCCAGCAGAGTTCTATTGTCGGTGGGGACCCTGAGTTCAAAGTCGGCCTTCTCTCTGTCCCAGTTGGACTAGCAAATGTTAGAAGGTGAGGCACCGAGTTCATACTTGTTCTGTGAGATCATCAAAAGGGCTAAAAACATTTGGATGGGAAATTTCTTTCTCACCTTAGAATTCGGTGTATTTAATACAGCATTGTCTTTTTGTATTTCTTTCTTTGTCAATTTAACAGTTTGTCCATTTTGTTGAACTTTCTCTAAGAAAGAGGTTTAGGTTTCACTGATTTTCTCTATTGTTTTTGTATTTTCTATTTTATTAATTTCCTTTCTAACCTGTATTATTTCCTTCCTTCTGCCTGGTTCAGGTTGAGTTTGCTCTCATTTTTCCAGGTTATCTATAATAACCTGGATAAATGAGGTTTTTGATGTGAAATCTGTCTGCTTTTGAATCTAGGCATTTACAACTATGAATTTTCTTCTAAGCTCTGCTTTATCTGCATCCCATATGTTTAGGAATATTGTTTCTTCATTTTCATTCATTTGAAGTAATTTTTATTTTATTCGAAGTATTTTCTAATTTCCTCTGTGATTTCTTCTTGACCCATCGATTAGTAAAGAGTGTGTTGTTTCATCTCCACATGGTTGTGGAAATTAATGTCTGTCCACATATTTTAATTTCCATAAATCTCTTTCTGTTATTGATATCTAATTTCAACCTATTGTGATTGGGGAACAGAGTTTTTATAATTTCTGTCCTTTCAAATCTATTGAGGTTTGTTTCATGGCCTGATGTACTGTATGTCCTGGACAATGATCTGTGTGCACCTGAAAGGAACATATATATCCTGCTACTGTTGGGTGGAATGTTCTGGAGATGTCTGTTAGGTCCATTTGATTTGTAGTGATGTTCAGACATTTACTTCCTTTCCGATTTTCTGCCATGTCATCTCCACTATTAAAAATATGATATTATATTTTCCAGTGATTATTGTTGAATTTTCTATTTTTCTTATCAATTCTGCCACTTTTTACTTTATGTATTTTGGGCACCTGTTATTAGGTGCACTTATGCTTATAATTGTAATGCCTCCCTGATGGCTTGACCTCTCTTATCCTTTTTTATCTCTAATAACATTTTTTTAATTTCAAAGTCTATTTAGTCTGATAGTAGTACAGCCATCCCAGCTTTCTTATGGTTGCTATTTCCATGATTTATCTCTCCCCATCCTTTCACTTTCAGTCTTTGTGCCTTTAAACCTAAGTGTTTTTCTTACAGTAGTGTGGAGTTAGAGCTCATTTTTTAAGTCTAATCTGACAATATCTGCCTTTTGATTGGATTGTCTAATACCATCACAATTAATGGTGTTACCAATGTCATTAGATTTACATATACCACTTTACTTTTTGTTTTCTATATATCTTTTCTGTGCCTCTATTCATCCTTTCGTGCTTTCTTTTGCAGGAAATTTTAGTGAATATTTTCTAATGTAGCATTTAAATTTCTCTAATCTTTTTTTTACTGTGTATTATTAAATTATTTGCTTAGTGGTTGCTCCAGGACTTACCATATACATCTTAACTTTTCAGAATCAGATTTAGATTTATACTAGCTTAATTCCAGGGAGAAATAGAACTGTTACATCTATGTAGCTCTATTCTCCTTTTCTCTCCTTTTTGGTGAAATTACTGTTATACATATTACACTTATAAATATTACAAACCCAACAACATATTTTTATAATTACTATTTTTAAAATTATATTTATTTATTTATTTTTAAATTTACCTCCAAGTTAGTTAGCATATAGTNGCAATATGTTCACTGTATTTAAGAGTCTCTCATGTTTTGTTTCCCTCCTTGTTTTTATATTGTTTTTGTTTTCCTTCCCTTATGTTCATCTGTTTTGTATCTTAAACTCCACATATCAGTGAAGTCATATGATATTTGTCTTTTTCTGACTGATTAATTTTGCTTAGCATAATATCCTCTATTCCATCCATGTAGTTGCAAATGGCAAGATTTCATTCTTTTTTATTGCCAAGTAATACTCCATTGTGTGTGTGTGTGNCCCCTTTGAAACAGCACACCTATATCCCTTGGGTAAATACCTAGCAGTGCAATTTATGGGTAGGGTAGTTCTACTTTTAATTTTTTGAGGAACCTCCATACTATTTTCCAGCATGGCTGCACTAGTTTGCATTCCCACCAGCCATATAAAAGAGATACTCTTTCTCTGCATTCTTACCAACATCTGTCGTTGCCTGAGTTGTTAATGTTAGCCATTCTGACAGGTGTGAGGTGGTATCTCATTGAAGTTTTAATTTACATTTCTCTGATGATGAGTGATGTTGAGCATTTTTTCATGTGTCTATTAGCCATCTGGATGTCTTCTTTGGAAAAGTGTCTATTCATGTCTTTTGCTCGTTTCTTCACTGGATTGCTTGTTTTTTGGGTGTTGAGTTTGATAAGTTCTTTACAGATTTCAGTACTAACCCTTTATCTGATATGTCATTTGCAAATATCTTCTTCCATTCTGTCAGTTGCCTTTTAGTTTTGCTGATTGTTTACTGTGTGGAAGTTTTTTTTTTTTTTTAATGTTTTATTTATTTCTAGGAGAGAGAGAGAGAGACAGCATGAACAGGGGAGGGTCAGAGAGGGAGTCACAGACTGAAACAGGCTCCAGGCTCTGAGCTGGCAGTCAGCACAGAGCCCGATGCGGGGCTCGAACCCACGAACCGCGAGATCATGACCTAAGCGAAACTCGGACGCTTAACCTACTAAGCCACCCAGACGCCCCATTGTGTGGAAGATTTTTATCTTGATGAGGCCCCAATAGTTCATTTTTGCTTTTGTTTCCCTTGCCTTCAGAGACATGTTGAGTAAGAAGTTGCTGTGGCCAAGGTCAAAGAGGTTTTTGCCTGCTTTCTCCTCCAGGATTTTGATGGCTTCTTGTCTTATATTCAGGTCTTTCATCCATTTTGAGTTTATTTTTGTGTATGGTTGAAGAAAGTGGTCCAGGTTTATTTTTCTGCATGTCACTGTCCAGTTTTCCCGGCACAATTTTCTGAAGAGACTGTCTTTATTCCATTAGATACTCTTTCCTGCTTTGTGAAAATTAGTTGGCCATACTTTGTGGATTCATTTTTGGGTTCTCTATTCTGTTCCATTGATCTATGTATCTGTTTGTGTGCCAGTACCATACTGTCTTAATGATTACAGCTTTATAATACAACTTGAACCCAGGATTGTGATGCCTCCAGCTTTGGTTTTCTTTTTCAAGATTGCTTTGGCTACTCAGGGTCTTTTCTGGTTCCATACAAGTTTTAGGATTGTTTACTCTAGCTCTGTGAAGAATGCTTGTGTTATTTTGATGGGGATTGCATTGAATATGTAGATTGCTTTGGGTAGTATCAACATTTTAACAATATTTTTTCTTCCAATCCATGAGCATGGAATATTTTTCCATTTTGTGTCTTCTTCAATTTCTTTCCTAAGCTTTCTATAGTTTTCAGTGTATATATTTTTCACCTCTTTGGTTAGGTTTATTCCTAGGTACTTTCTGGGTTTTGGTGCAGTTGTAAATGGGATCGATTCCTTGATTTCTCTTTCTGTTGCTTCATTATTAGTGTATAGAAATGAAACTGATTTCTGTGGACACAAATCAGCCCTCAACAAGTACAAAAAGATCAAGATCATACCGTACATATTTTCAGACCACAATGCTATGAAACTCAAAATCAACCACAAGAAAAAATGTGGAAAGACAACAAATACTTGGAGACTAAAGAACATCCTACTAAGGAATGAATGGGCTAACCAAGAAGTTAAAGAGGAAATTAAAAAGTACATGGAAGCCAATGAAAATCATAACACCACAGCCCCAAACCTCTGTTATAATTATTAACTTACATAATTGTATGTCTTTAAAGAAGTTAAGAGACAAAAAGAGAGCAAATGTATGCTCATAGCTTTTGTTATGTTAACCTTCTTATTTATCTCTCCTGTCTCTTTTCATTTATTCCTATTGGATCTAATTTGCCATCTGGAGTCATTCCTTCATCTTTGGTCCCTCACACCTCTTGTTATGTTATTGACAAATATAGTTCTATATGTTATAGACCTGACAATACATTATATAAGATTACTTTATATAATCACATTTATAATCAGTTAATAGAACAAAGGAGAATAAATATGCATTTATACTGCCTTTTGTAATTATGTATTACTTACACAAATGCTGCTTTTTTTTCATGTGGATTCAAACTCTTCTCTGAAGTATTCGCTTTCAGCCTAAAGAACATCCTTTATTATTTCTGATATAGCAGGTCTACTAACAACAAATTTTCTGTTTTTTTAAAATCTTATGATGCCTTTAATTCACCTTAATTTTCAAAAGACAGCTCTGGGGGCCCTGGGTGGCTCAGTCGGTTAAATGTCCAACTTTGGCTCAGGTCATGATCGCATGGTTCTTGAGTTTGGACCCCAGCTCTTGAGCTGTCAAAACAGAGCCTGCAGCCTGCTTCAGATTCTGTCTCCCTCTCTCTCTCTGGCCCTCATACTCTCTTTATCTCTCTAAAAAATAAACATTAAAAAATTAAAAAAAAAAAAAAAGACAGCTCTGCTGGATATAAAATTCTTGGTTGACAGGTTTTTTCATTGAGTACTTTGAGTGTGTTACCCCATTGCCTTCTGACTTCCATTGCTTCTGATGAGAAGTCAGGTGTTTATCCTATTGGGATTCCCTTATAAATGAGTCATTTTTCTCTTGCTTCTTTCAAGATTTTCTCTTTGCCTTTGGATTTTAGCATTTTTACTATGATATATTTGTCAGTTTCTTTGTATTTATGCCACTGAATTCACAGAGCTTCCTGGATGTGTAGTTTCATGATTTTCAATACATTTGGGCAGTTTTCAGTTATTTTTTTGACTATTACACATGTGTTATTGTGCTTAGTGATGCCCCACATTTTCTTGGGCTCTGTTCATTTTTCATCATTTTCCTCCCTCGGCTCTTCACATTTCACAAAACCTCTATCAATTTATCTTCAAGTTCACAGATTCTTCCTTATGCCAGTTATACTGTTGAGCTCTTCTAGTGGATTTTTTCTTTTCAATTATTGAAATTATTATTTCAACTCCAGAATTTCTTTTTTTTCCCCTCAAATCAACTGGGAGTTGGGGGGATGGATGACACAGGGAAATAAACAAGAGAGGACCCTAGGTTAACATCTTGTTGGGCTTAGAAATTGGGGCTTTTTAAAAAATAGTTTATTGNAGCATAACACCCCCAAGTTCCATCCATGTTGCTACACATGGCCATATTTCATTCTTTCTCATTGCCGTGTAGTATTGCCATTGTAGTATTGCCATTGTATAGAACCACATATAAACCACATCTTCTTGATCCATTCGTCAGTTGATGGACACTTAGTCTCTTTCCATGTTTTGGCTATTGTTGAGAGTGCTGCTATGAACATTGGGGTACATGTGCCCCTATG